>NC_072734.1:175632104-175690160 GCF_026930045.1 Uloborus diversus
AATTTGTGATAACCGGGATTTAACGTCGAGTTTAATTTCATATTTCGGAAATTCTTCAAATTTGTATATGCTTAAATGTCGTGCTTTCGTTTCTAATTGAATACTATTTAGTTCTTTATACTTATTGCTATTTTAGTTTAAGGAGTAAGGAAGAAGCTAGATTTTTAATCACGTCAAAAAGGTTTGTTTTAAATTCTTTCGCTTAAAACAGAAAACAAGGGCAAGTAACGATTGTTTCTCATAATTATTACTGACCCAGGCAACGCCGGGTATTTTTGCTAGTATCTTATATAATTAAAAAATTGAGCGTTTCTATGTATGTCCAAGCTTCTTCTCCCGAACGACAGTGAACTGACCATCGAACCTGGTATCGATGGATTCGTAATCTTCCCGTCTTCATGTTTGGCTATTTAACATAATCCTCCGATAATAATTAGCGGAGATATCAATTAAACACTATCAATTATGACACTTGGATTTCGACATAATATCCCTATTTTTCGAAGGCTTTCCTCTATTCAAATTATTATTCAGTGCTTCATCTCAACTTTCCGCAACAATGCTTTTATTAAAATGTATAGCAGGGTGAAGAAAATCATTCAGACGAAAGATATGTTGCCATTTTCTTTCTCGAATATGAAGAAGTAAAATTCTTGATTTTATTTTAAAGACTTTTCCTGTAATCGGTTGATTTAAAATGTTTACTTTTTGGTTGTTTTTCCGCAAACTGCCGCAAAACTTTACTGATTTTTTTTTTCTTTTCTTTTTGTTTAAGCCTGAGGGTTGAACAGGCATCACTTGACATAACTTTTATTTTCGAGGTAGACCGTGCAAAGCCGGGCGACGCTGCTAGTACGTTTTAATCCTTCGTGAAAATACGTGTGAATGGTTTTGAGAAGATTTAGACGATTTGAAGCTCCACGCCAGGCAGTAGCGCAACCGGAGATCACCTTCTAAGGCTGAGGGTTTGGTCATAACAATCTTCATATACATATAAATTGTTATATTTTAATGGGCAATGTGCGTCAAAACCAAAGGTACGGAGAGTCTAACCCTCTCGCAACGCCCCAGGAAGTTATTTCTCTCATAGGGGCCATTTTCATTTCTCGAAAGCCTACTAAAATTGTAGAAAGGGGAAGGGTTATAACTTGATTAAATATGGAACAAAGTAAAATAAAGAATTATATGTACTTTTTGTATAAAAGTGTTTACATAAAAAAACTGATATGTATAGTTTCTTTATATAAACATATTTTATTTCTCAGGAAAAGTCTTTATAAGCAACCCGTATATCCATCTCTGGAGAAATTCTTAAACGTTAAATTTAATATGGTTGAAATATGTACCCAATACAAAAGGTATGAAACAGCAGTATTCTCTAAGAGTACATGAAAAAGGAAAGTGAATGAATCCTACTGTATTATGAAAAATAAAATATCTCTTTGTATTCAAAATGAAACATAATTTTACTAGGAATAAAATATGTAAACGCTTTTAAGTTTGAAGCTTTAAATTTTTTTTCAGCATGAAGTTCTTTTTGGTATCTTTTTTATATTTACTAATAATAAAGCTGAAAATCTCTCTGTCTGTCAGGATCTCTGTGACGCGCACAGCGCCTAGGCCACATTCGGCCGATTTTCATGAAATTTGGCACCAAGTTAGTTTGTAGCATGGGGGGTGTGCACGTCGAAGCGATTTTTCCAAAATTCGATGTGGTTCTTTTTCTATTCCAATTTTAAGAATAAAATTATCCTAAGAAGGACGAGTAAATTACGAAATTATCATGACGTGGAACCATAACATGGGCACAAGCCAATTGGCGAGAAATTCACCATACATTATTTGTAAATATACAGGCGAACCAAAAGACCTTTTAATTTTTCTACTACGGGCAAAGCCGTGAGGGTACCACTAGTAGTAACATAAAAAGTAATAATTCTTTTAACATAGTAATAATAGTTCTTTTAATATAATTTATTTTAAGGGAAATTCAGAATTGGTTAATATAAAAGGACTGTATAGCTCATTGCGTGTTTCTAACTGAGCAAGAACTAAAGTGAAAATTATATTCATAGCATAGAACAGTAAAAAATTCTGACCTTTTCTTCGTACTTTTGGAAGATTAATATATAAATCCACCGTAGTTTATTTATGTTATAAATCGATAGGCAGTTCTAATCATAATTATCCATTTATATTAAATACATTTAAATAAAACAAGGTGATATATTTTCAGTAAGGTACCGCCCTATAGCCAGGGCTAAGGCCAGAAATACATTAAATACACCGCCAACTCAGTCATTCCAGCCGAGGAATGCAGTTTCGTGCTTATTAGCATTCATCAGCCCGGCTTAGGAAGTGACTGAGCCGGAGGTGAAAAACCTGTTAAGGAAGTGCCAAACAAACTGCTAGCTAATGCAGAATTAGCACAGACCAGACGAGTGCTAATAAGCATGAAACTGCAGTCCTCGGCTGGAATGACTGAGTTGGCGGTGTATTTCATGATGATATAATGATAAGCAAAGAGCTTACCTTCTATTTGTTCACCTGTTGTTCACGTTGAGGCTTTTCTCTATAATCATTTTATATTTCTTTTAATTGTTTAGTATTGTCATTTTTACAAGCTTGATGCAGTCATTACTCAGTAATTATTTAACTCATCAATAAATTAACAACATTTATTATCTAATGTTACATCACATATCTATACACTACGGTGGCTAGAGAGAGACTGTCTGTTTTATTACAATATGGACGAGAACCGAACGCGGAAAAAAATTGAACTAATCACTTTTGGTTTGCATTTGAAAGTTAGCGTTTTAGGTTTGCGTTTAGCAAGGTTTCTCTTCAGTTCACTTCAGAGATCACTATTGGAACGACATTTCTAATAATTTAAAGGGTTATAAAAAAAATCAAAATTTGATAATACGGTTTTCTTTTCTATGTTTGTTAATTTCGACAACTGTTTGCTTTACAATTTGTTGTTGACTGCATGTTTTCAATTATTAATATTGCAATACAATTTTAAAACAAACATACCGTTTTCAGTCCTCACTGCTACTTCTCTTCTTGATATTGAGGAATAAAGCAATCCTCTCATTTATAATTTATGACTAATTTTAAATATTTACAAGGATTTCTTTTCTTTTCAAAGAAAATTAAGGAGAAACAATGATTTTTTCAGTTACAATCATTGTCAGGAACAGTAAATAATCATTCGAATTATCGATGAAATGTACTTAAAGAGGAATTTCTTTCGCTGAAATGGCACACAAACGATGTAAAAAGGACTTAGAACTCAACAAGTTGATTCCAATTGCACAATGTCTCTAGGGAGTGTTATAAATGTTAAGCTCACTTCAAGGAAGATTTTATCTTTTCAGTTCCGAAAATAAAACAAAACAAGCAGAGAAAATGAATGTTTAATTTTTCGTCGACGTATTTTATTTCATTTATTTTTACTTCCTTTTACAAAAAAGGAATATTGCATTCGCGAAAAAATTTTCACTCAAAAATCGGCCTTAATTTCCATTTTGCTCGCCCCCGAATGAATATTGCTTTTTTTTTTTCAAATCGACCACACGTGGATACATGCCTAAGAACGTATAGACACCTGAAGAATCCATTTTGACGATCCCGAGTTAATTACAACGACTTTTCTTGCGGCGTCTGAATGTACGTATGTATGTGCGTACGTGTGTATGTATCTCGCATAACTCAAGAACGGTATGTCCTAGAAAGTTGAAATTTGGCACATAGACTCCAAGCGGGGTCTAGTTGTGCACCTTCTCTTTTGGTTGCATTCGGATGTTCCAATGGGGCTCTTTTACACCTCTTTGGGGTAAAATCATTGTTAATTTTAATGCAAACTCAAGCGGTGCTATAATTTGGCAAACACTTGGCAATATACTGCCAAGCTTTTGGTCGCCAAGTTTTCACCAACTTGGCGACGAACTTGGCGGTTTTTTTTTTTAAATCTGGTTTTAATTTGGCCACATTTAGAGAGTTAACCATTGAATCACATTAAAATTGCCAATATTGCGAAAATTTATCTGTATAAAACGTTTTCTTTGCTTCGGTTCGCAACAAACTTGGGGTGAAAATATTTAAAAAGATTCTTTGTTCACTTCGAGGCTTTAAATTTGAGTAAAAGGAAGTCATGTGATGCACACATCAGCTCGTTACTTCCTTTTACAAAAAAGGAAGTATTGTATTCGCGAAAAAAATTTCACCCAAAAATCGGCCTTTATTTCCATTTTGCTCACCACCGAATGAATATTGATTCTTTTTTCGACCCGACCACACGTACATATATACCTAACAACGTACAGAGACCCGAAATATCCATTTTGACTATCCCTGAGTTAATTACAACGGGTTTTCGCGTGACGTCTGTATGTACGTATGTATGTGCGTATGTGTGAATGTATGTCAAATTATTCAAGAACGGAATGTCCTAGAAAGTTGAAATTTGATACGTAGACTCCTAGTGGGGTGTAGTTGTGCACCTTCCTTTTTGGTTGCATTCGGATGCTCCAAGGGGGGTCTTGCCCCTTTTTGGGGGGAAAACATTGTTAATTTCGATGTAAACTCAAGTGGTGTTATAATTTGGCGGACACTTCATGATATATCTCCAGTCTTTTGGTCGCCAAGTTTTGTCGACAACTTGGCGACAATTTTTTTTTTTTTAATCTGATTACAATTTAGCCACTGTTGGTGATATTTAGAGAGTAAACTATTGAATCATATTAAAACTACCAATAATGAGAAAATGACATTAAATTGGAGTAAAAGGAAGTCATATGATGCACACATCAGCTCGTTTTGAAATGTGTTTTGGATTGTAATTTTCAAACATAGAAACTAAAAGAATATTAATGCTGCCTGAAATGCTCTCTCAAACGCAGGATGTGAAATAAAAGTTAAACTTGACTGTAGTGCTAGGACTCGAGAAATGCATAAAAGCTTTCATTCTTTTAGCTACTAAGACAGGGAAACCCAAAGTGAATACCGCGGCACCTTAGGGTGCCGTGAAGTGTCCACGGTATTAATATATATGTTAAGCATTGGTCGCTTTTAGCCGAGAGGAAAACTTGATTCTTCTGCGCATGCGCGTCCGAGCAAAATCGGCGTTGTGAGCGGCACGCCGGAATCACTTGACTTTGATTTCAGCGTCACGCCGAGCGCGACGTAAAAGCTCAGTGATTTCGCTTCTAGGAAACCAGGGCTTTACTGTTAAAGTATGAAATCCGTATTTTATAGAATACCTAGTTATTTCATGAAATAACTGATCGAGTCCGTTAAGGTGTAAAACTCTCTTGTATTTCATGGTTTAAAGCATAAAAAATTCCAATTCTTCAAAGGGTCCTAAAAGTTGCAGAAGTTTGGGAACCCCTGCATTAAAAGTTAAATTAGTGGATGTAAGTAGTACTCAAAAAAAAAAAAAAAGTTAATTTGAATTTTTGGCTTCTTGAATTCAAATTATGTTTTTCGCAATCACGAGCGTGTGTTATTCGAGAATATGCGCGTGTGTGTTTGTGTAGGTGCATGTGTGTGGGTGCGTGCGTGTGTATGTAAGCATGTGTGTGCATGTTGTGTACGAGTGGGTGTAGGCGTTCGTGTGCGTGTGTATGTATGCATGTGTGTGCATGTTGTGTATGCAGTGCTGTGTGTGTACGCGCATGTGTGTAGGAGTGTGTGTATGTGTGTGCAGGTGTGTGTGTAGGTGTGTGAGTTTGTATGCGAGTTTGTATGCGCGTGTGTGTATGCGTGTGTGTGTGTGTAGGATATGGACGCAACCTGGAGACGGTTTTCGCAAGAGGAGCAGCATCGTGGGGAGCCGGTCGACGTTGGTGCTGGCAGAGGGTGCTGGTGGGAAAATAAAATGATAGCACGCCAAAACAGTCGAATGAGAACAATAAGCAATCGTGATTTCTCAAAAAAAAAAAAAAAAAAACTGAAAGTGAAAGTAAAAAATTAAAGTACTGCTCGATATGCCAAAGTAATATATGTGATGTATGGTCGAACAAGTAGATTGAAATAGCTTTAGTCCCATCAACTAGTTTGAGAAAATTCAAACAGATGGCATGGTAACATCAAATGTGCTATAAAGTGTACAAAGTACTGAAAGAAGCGTCTATAGACCTGAAAAATCAAAATATTGGATGAGAAGAGATCAGAACAGTTTTCAGATATGGTTGTTTATGGAAATCTAATCTCCTGTCTGAAAAGTAAAATTTAACTGCAGCGTTCATTCACATATACAGTAAAACCTGTCTACAATGATACTGTTGGGGCCTGAAAAAGAATATTGTTATAGACAGGTTGTCTTTATAGACAGTAGAGGTAATTTTACCCCTGCTTACCATGTGCATATATAATTGAGTATTATTTAAATAAAAATTAAACTAACTTAATCCTCATATAAATAATAGCCGATGATCGAGTAACGCTCTTGACGTCATAAAAAGGGCGCCTATATAGGGGGGCAAGGGGGGCTCAGGCCCCCCTTTAAAAATTTGAACATCTTGTTTTTAGAATTTTTTTCTTTGCAAAAATGTAAAAGCATTTCTTTTCCAGCCATTAATGAATAATTTATTAAAAAGGTCAAACTTTAATAACTCTAATCAGTACTTAAATCGGTGTCTATGGAGAAAATACCCTGCTAAACAATGATGAAAATATCTGAGCCCCCCCCCCCCCTTAAAATTTTGCACATGGGCGCCCATGCGTCATAAACGATGAAACTCGCGCCACGGCATGATACGTTGATATGTTTTTGTAATGCTTAACATGCAGGGAAAGACTTTATTGTGACAAGGCTGAACTGGATCCGGTCACTTAACTGTTTTACTGGTAAGACTGTCATTTTAGGAGAGTGAAGAAACGATAATTTGGTCGGCAATGAACGCTATCTACTGGAGTTTAGGGTTAATCCACTGGAGTTAGGGTTAAAACTTCATCTATCAAATATCACCAAACAGGCAGTTGCTTCGTTCAAATGTAGAAACAATTTTCACCCGCCATACCTTGAAGGGCGATTTACTAATAATTTAATAATAGGCAATTTAATGTAACTAGAATGAAATTTTAAATTGTGTTTACATACTAAACAAAGATATTTTCGTTAGTATCAGCATTAGGAACATCTTTACGCAGTTAAAATCAGACGAGCATCGCCACAAGTTGCACCTTTCACTCGCTTTGAGTTTTCTTGACCACTTTACTGTACCCAACTACTGTTTTTCCATTTTCAAACAAGTATGTTGTGGCCATCACGAAACTTTCTTCTATATCTTTCTTATAATTCTGATCCCTCCCCATGCTTAACGAGGAAGCAATATTCCCAAAAAAAGAAAATTACACATACGCCATAACTTGACGACCATCCCAATTCCTGATTTATCTCAAAAGCAAAGCAAAGAATGAAAATTGAAAATTATTTTAAAACCCTTGCTTAAAATAATTACAAACATTTATTTGTTAACAAACACAAGATGGCAACAGTTAAAAATTTTAAATAAGTGAGAAATTTTTCCGATCATTACCATGCAATTAAAATCACTAGATAAACGCAGACGACAGTCTATTACGATTTATCTTTCTTATTGTTGCAATTCTAAAGCTTTTTTTATTCACAGAAATAAAAAAAAAATGAGCCCCCCCCCCCCCATGGAGCGATTGGCGCCAAAATTGAACCAACGCCTGTTTACATATGGATTCATATTTACTCCAAATTTCATCCAGAACGTATGTATATTACTTCTTGAGATATGGCACTCACAATTGAAAAAAAAAAAAGAACGTTCGATTGCGCCATCCCCTTTTCAGCTGCTGACGGCAAAATAGAATCATTTATTATACGCTCTAAGGGCTACTTGTCGATAAATTTTTGTTTGTTTACGTTCATTATTTCTTGAGATACGGCAGTCACAATTGACGACAAAAAAACGTTCTATAGCTCAACCCCCGCTTGAGCTATTGAAACAAAAATTGAATCCGGAACTGTACCTGTTAGGGGCAACATATGGACCAAATTTTGTTTGATTCCGCCAGTTACTTTTTGGGGAATAGCAGTCACGCAAAACTCAAAAAACGTCCCATTGCTCAACCCCCCCCCCTCCTTGGAAGAATTCTCGCCAAAACCCAATGGGTACAAGTTCACATAAGAGCACATACGTGTACCGAATTTCGTTCGATTTAATGCGGTAGTTTTTGCTGTAGAGCGGCCACAAAAAACTGGTCATATATACGTGACACACGGACACACACAGACAGACATTTTCCAAAAATGGTCGAAATGAACTCAGCACACCTCAAAACGTTCGAATCCGTCGAAATTCGAAAATTTGCACGAATCCAATATTTTCTTCTGTATATTGGATATAGAAGAAAGTAAGAAGTACCTACGATTGACAAACGAAACTCCTTATTTATACTCTGTATTTACTTGTTTTGATCCTTAATCAATTGGATTCCAGTACAGTTAAGATTTTCTCCCAATTGCCCTGAAATGATTTATTATCAGTGTGCGTTTATCATTTCTTATCTCATATTTTACACGTCATATTTAATGTATAAAACGTGTTGATAGTTAGAAAAATTAGTTTTTATCGCTATAGACAGGTGCGCCTGAAATATGATTATCGATATAGACAGGTTCAAAATAGATTTGGTTTACCCACTGAAATTAGCTTCTGTAGATCATGTTTGGCGGAAAGCCCAAAGTTAGAGAAAAATATGCACCAATTTGCCCTGTATTATGGGAAGTTGTCTTTACCTGTGAGGTGGGTTGGCTCATGATTAAGAATCGTTTTACTATCGATTAAGAATTACTTTCTATCGGTTAAGAATTGTTAGCTCACGACTATATGAATGGTCAAAGGAAAATAAAAAAAAAACACTGCTAAGAAATTATTTTTTACCACCAAGAAGTTCAACCAAAAGAAATTTCTTTGTGCAAAATCTTTACTAATATTATAAAGAGAGAGGACGAATTTTTGTGTGTTTATATGTTCGAGGTAATCTCCGGAACCACTGCACCTATTTGAAAAATTCTTTCACTGTATGAAAGGTGCCTTCTTACTGAGTAACATAGGCTATAATTCGAAAAAAATCCGGTAACTAGTTCTTTTTTTAATCCAATTTAGGCCCAAATTTCACGTAAATTGCCTATTATTGGCTATTAAAGGGGTGAAAAATTACTTGCACATATTAATATTATATATCGTTGAAAAGGGTAGAATTTTCCGCGTTCTAAGCAATTTGTTTCGATGCTCTAACTTCATTACGACCGGAGTAATTTGCGTTTTTATCTCGAACTTTTTTAGGCTTAGCTGAAATTTAGGCACTACTTTCTTCATTAAATCTATAAATAAAAAGTGAAGGAATTGTCCCACAGTTTTCTTTTTGACACCATTGAAAAAAACATTTTTTACTCCAGAAATATCTCGACCTATGGTCGAAAAAATTAGCTTCTATCTTCAAAGGAAAAAAAGTTACAAGCGTTTTTAAATCAATTTCGTAATATGTCATTTTGATTCAGGTTTTGAACTATTTTATTTTCACGTTTCCACGGTTACGCTCTTTGAATCCATTGTTTATTTATTTCAGGTTTTATTTCATGTTTCCATGGTTACGCTTTCAAAATCCCATCTTTCGCATTTTAATTTCTTAAAAGTATTTTAACATCTGTCGTCAATGTTTGAAAGGGTAATTTTGCATGGTGTTTTTTTTTTTTTCTCCTTTTATTTAAGCCTGATTGTTGAATATATGTCACTCGACAGAATTTTTATTCTCAAGGTAGACCGGGCAAAGCCGGGAAAGGCAGCTCTTAATATGTAAAGATTTGAAAGCTACTGTTAATGTGACCATATATCTTTTTGTTTATTTGGCGAAACGTTTATTTTTGCCAAGGAAAAAACATGCGCTTCACTCGCAAAAGGACTGGTTTTCCGGTAGCGTGGTCGCTTGGCGCGTTAGGCCCTGAGCAGTTCAATCTAGGATTATTGTTTTAAGGCAACCGTTAATAAAATTCGTTGTTTTGGCGATTTGTTTTGAAATAAAAGAAACTTTTGATTTGTTTATATCCGAGTGAAATGTACGACATTTTCTTTTTTTCTGACGATGATTTTCGAATGGTCCACGGCATGTTTTTTTTTTTCGTTAGACGGATGGATTATGATAGCGTGATTGCTTGGAAAGTTTGGCGATAAACAATAGAGTTATGGATTATTTTTACATTTGAAACATATTATTTGATGTCTTTTTTTTTTTTTTTGTTTATTTGGCGAAATATTTTATATTGCAGTAAAAAGCGCTTCACTCGCTAAATAGAGTTTTAAAGCAAATGTAAATCTAATTTAAACATTTGACGAAAAATTTTAAATTTCAAAGAGACTTCAATAGTTTTTTTTTTGAAAAGGTGAGTACGCATTTTATACAAAGAAAAATAATCATTTCACATCAGAGGGGGAGGGGGCGTCATTTTTTTTTTAATTCAACGGACCTCCATTAAGTTTTTAGCACGGGCATCGCTGTGCGGGTACTGCTAGTATATTATAAATAGCATAGATATAATATAATAAACAAAACAATAACTTCAAATAACGTCTACCCTACAAATAACAATCATCATCACAATTGCTCTTATCTCTACTACCTGACCTTTGACCAACTTCTCCAACAGACTTTTTTTTTTTCAAACTCCACCCTTTTTTCTTTCTTAAATTTTATTTCCTCTTTTAATGCCTCCAGATTTGGCGAATATCACTATAATTATGACTCTTTTTCAATTTTTGATATTTTTTTTCCTTCATTCAGCTTTTGATATTGATCTAACACCCTCAGGAGTTAACGACCCGTACACCATAAAAAATCAAAAGAGTTTGAGTCCCAAGTACAGTGGACCTTGAAAAATCACTTTTTTGCTTATTAACAGATTTTCATGAAAATTGCAACACATGTTTATAGTATAAATAAATATTAAAATAAAAATTTTTGTCAAAATATATTGAAAAGTTTTTGAAATATTATTTTTTTTCTTTTTTCCGTTAACGGATAGTCGGCATTAAAAAAAAAAAAAAGCTCCATGCGGCACCGATTTTCACAGAAACAGAGAAAAATCAACTTTTTGTGTTCTTTATAAATGTAAAAATAAATGTTACTAGAAAACTTTTGTATATCATAACATGAAATGCAAATAAAAAATGATTAATTGAATTTTTTCGATTATACGATTTTCGGGGTAAAATCTCTCATATTATTTGTTTCTAGCTGTAGAAAGGATCAAGTACAATTTTTTCCAGTAACATTTATTTTTACATTTAGAAAGAGCACAAAAAGTTGATTTTTTTCTGTTTCTGTAAAACTCGGTGCCGCATGGAGCTTTTTTTTAAAATACTGATTATCCATTCTCGGAAAAGAGAAAAAAATATTAATACATCAAGAGCTTTTCAATATATTTTGACAAATTTATATTTGAATATTTGTTTAAACTATAAACGTGTGTAAAAATTTCCATGAAAATCTATTCATGAGCGAAAAAAATGGGTTTTCAAGGTCCACAGAACTCTTAAGATAAATATGAGAAACCAGTAAAAAAAATGAAACAACAAAAAATTACTCATCACTGCAAAAAAAGAAAAAAGTAGTAAAACATTTACAGAAAATGTGTAACGCTGCCAAGCTTACAATGACAATTGGAGAAAGGGAGAAGAAATGTAATCTGAAACTTTTCGCACCATCTTCCCAATATCAGGAAAAATAGGAGTACTTCTCTTATACTTTTTGTGCAGCCAAATATTCCCAATCATCGTTACAATGAATTGGAAATCAAAATCAGCAAATTGTAATATATAAAGATATAAAAGATCAATGTTTGATCAAGCAGAGTGTATAAATAATGGTTGAAAAATATTTATGATTAATAATTGATGAAATTCTTAAAGAAAATATTCAGAAATAAGTGATAAATTGTTATTATGGAATAGAAAAAAAAACTGAAAAAATAATTGATATAAAACAAGACTAAGAGAAAATATTTAAATTTCGGTGAAGGTTTTGTAAAGAAAAAAAGGTTATCGATTGCTTTTTTGGTTGCGTTTTTCCTCCTTATTAATTCAGAGTCTTACCTTTATTGTTGAAAACACTTCATAGCTTAATGCCTGCATTAAATAAAATATACGGGACGCTTTTTGTTCTCATAGTTTTTAATCTTTGTCTGTGTCTCTAGGGAAATGTCTTGATTGGCGGAACAAGATTAATGTTATATACTATTCTCTAATTAATGCTTTGCACATTAAGACTGTATTTTGGAATAGAGTTATTTGCAACACGATTTTTCTTCCTAGCCCTTTAAAATCAAAAGGTCGGAGAACGTTGCGAGCGCACTTAATGAATTTTGTTCTTTTACTGGCAACACCTAGGTACTCGCTTCTTAAGATATTTGATATTCCTTTGACGTCAGTTTCCGCTTGAGATGTTTATATTTTATAAATTTTGCTCATTAATTAACAGGAGCTCGATATTAACTAAGATTCTGTGTTTGAATGTGTAGTTAATGTAAATAGGATCCTCACTGAAACGAAATATTTGTTTTTCGTCTTTACACAAATAAGCTTAACTTATCACTGTAACTAGAAAATATTCTCTACTTTGAGATTTGATGTTAGTTAAACATTGAAGATCAACATTGCCATGAAAAATAGAACGCTCATAAAATGCAAAAGCAAACAATAAAAAAAAAATATTTTAAAAAAGTAGCTACGAAATTGAAAAATAGAGAAATAATGAGAACAAATAGCCCAAAAGTACAATGCAACACTATACTTGAATATCTTGCGAAAAAAAAAATGCATATCAGTTGTGGTCAAAAAAGCAGTAAAAGGAGAATTTCATTCCAAAACTTTCCAGTTATATATACTTACTAGTGGTACCCGCACGGCTTTGCCCGTAATAGAAAAATTAAAAGGTCTTTTGGTTCGCCTGTATATTTACAAATAATGTATGGTGAATTTTCTCGCCAATTGGCTTGTACCCATGTTACGGTTCCACGTTATGATCATTTCGTAATTTATCATAGTTTTTTTCTTAAAATTGGAATAGAAAAAGAACCACATCGAATTTTCGAAAAATCGCTTCGAGATGCACACCCCCATGCTACAAACTAACTTTGTGCCAAATTTCATGAAAATCGGCCAAACGGTCTGGGCGCTATGCACGTCACAGAGATCTTGACAGACGGACAGAGATCCTTACAGACAGGCTTTCAGTTTTATTATTAGTAACTAGTGGCACCCGCACGGCTTCGCCTGTAATAGAAAAATTAAAGGTCTTTTGGTTCGCTTGTATATTTACAAATAATGTATGGTGAATTTTCTCGCCCATTGACTTGTACCGACGTTACAGTTCCACGTTATGATAATTTCGTATCTCGCCAATTGGCTTGTGCCCATGTTACGGTTCCACGTTATGATAATTTCGTAATTTATGATAGTTTTTTTTTTCTTAAAATTGGAATAAAAAAAGAACCACATCGAATTTTCGAAAAATCTCGTCGAGGTGCACACCCCCATGCTACATACTAACTTTGTGCCAAATTTCATGAAAATCGGCCGAACGGTTTAGGCGCTATGCGCGTCACAGACATCCTACAGACATCCTCCGGACAGAGAGACTTTCTGCTTTATTATTAGTAAAGAAGATAAAGATAGTTCAATGAAAATACATCATTATCGCCTGTCAAGATATGACTGGTGAAAATTGCTTTTACATTTGAAAGAAGCCATTGCCAGTTTGGTGGTATTTTGATAGTTGAAATTGTAACCCTCACTCCAGTGGATTAACCCTAAACTTCAGTAGATAGCGTTCATTGTTGAACACTTTTTCGTTTCTTCATTCTCTTAAAATGAGTCTTATACAGTAAAACAGTTACGTTTCTGGATCCAGTTCAGTCTTGTTAAATTAAAGATTTTTTCTGGCTGTCAAACACTGCCAAAACATATCATTAAATTATGAATAATTTACTGAATATTTGGTGCTCCAAAAAGGAAATAATGCCGTCATGCATGCTTATAGCACGAGTTTCATTGTTGGTGACGTCAGAGCGTTACTCGATCAGTGATTTTGGCGATTATATGTATGAGAATGGAGTGAAACTTGAAGAGATCCAGAAACAGTTATACGACACTAATTGTAAAATTTAAAAATCAATTGAGTTAATTTGGCGTGAAACTGCGATCATACTTAAGCAGTAATTACGTATAAAGCAGTAAGTTACCGCCCTTAAGCCAGGGTTAAGGCAGAACTACATGCAGTGTACCGACAACCTGGTTATCACATCCAGAGTTTGTAGTTTCATCCCTTTTAGGGACTCATCAGTCCAGAATAGTGAATAACCGAGCTGGACGCAGATATCATATTATTGAAGCTGACAGTGTGAACAAACTGGTAGAAAAAATAAATTTATCCCAGCAGCGAGAGTCCGCAGACATGGTGCGGTTCAACTCATTGATTGATGGCAAAGCATGGGTATGACGTAGTAAGTTACCGCTCTTAAGCCAAGGCTAAGGCATGCAATAAATCGACTGCCCGCTCATCACATTCAGAGACTGGTATATTTATTTATCAGCTTGTTGGAACTCATCAATCTGGAATAGTCAATAACCGAGCTGAAACCAGATATCATCCCATTGAAGCCCTCTGAACTTTAATGACCAGTCTCTGGATGTCTTCACCGAGCTGTTGGTTATTGCTTGTAGTCCTGCCGTAACCTGGCTTAAGCGTGAAACTCGCTGCTTAATACCCATGATTTGCCTTCAATTGATGAGTTGAGCCTTGCTGGTGTGCTAAATTTAATTTGGCTACCAGCTTGGTGGCACTCTCAGTTTCAATGAAATGACATCTGCCTCCAGCTCGGTTATTGACTGTTCCAGACTGATGAATTTATAGCAAGTGCGAAACTACATTCTCTGTATTTCATGATCGGGCATTGCATGTAGTAATTACGTACAGTACAGCCCGCTTATTAGAATATCGGTTAAAAGAATATCTTGCGTAATATGCAGTCGAACCCGCTTAATGGAATAGTGCTTTTGACATGAAAAAATATTCTAATAAGCGGAATATTCTATTAACCAGGATCGAAACAACACAGTACTTTGCTTTCGTACATAGAAAATGTATTATATTAAGCGGGATATTTTTATTACCGATGTTCTAATAAGCGTGCTCGACTGTAGTACATTTTCAAAGTACTAAACCAAAGTAATGTGTTATTTTGATCCCGGTTAATGAGATACCCCGCTTATTAGAATATTTTTTGTGACAAAATGGCTATTCAATTAAGCGGGTTCGACTGTATTTCGGAAAGGACGGATGATAAAATAAAAATAAAAAATAAAAAAAAAACGTATGCATGTGGCTAGCAAATTTACTTTTTACAACATTATTCATTTTTACTTCCTTTTACAAAAAAGGAAGTATTGTTTGCGCGAAAAACTTTTCACCCAAAAATCGGCCTTTATTTCCATTTTGCTCACCCCCAAATGAATGTTGAGTTTTTTTTTTCAACTCGACCACACGTGGATATGTGCCTAGGAATGTACAGACACCCGAAATATCCATTTTGACGATCCCCGAGTTAATTACAACGAGTTTTCTCGTGACGTCTGTATGTACGTATGTGTGTATGTGTATCGCATAACTCAAGAACGGAATGTCCTAGAAAGTTGAAATTTGGTACGTAGACTCCTAGTGGGAGTCTAGTTGTGCACCTTTCCTTTTGGTTGCATTTGTATGCTCCAAAGGGGGTATTTTGCCCCTTTTTGGGGGGGAAATCATTGTTAATTTCGATGTAAACTCAAGTGGTGTTATAATTTGGCAGACACTTGGCGATATATCGCCAGTCTTTTGGTTGCCAAGTTTTGTCGCCAACTTAACGGCAAATTTAGCGATTTTAAATTTTTTTTTTTTTTTTAAATCGGGTTTCAATTTGGCCACTGTTGGTGATATTTAGACAGTAAACTATTGAATTATATTAAAACTGCGAATAGTGAGAAAATAACATTAAATTGGAGTAAAAGGAAGTCATGTGATGCACAAATCAGCTCGTTTATTATATACTTTTGCTCTTTCATTTTTATTATCTATCCTTTCCGAATCCCATTCAATCAAACTTCATTTTGTGCATGGTTTTACATCCGAATCTACGTTGCCCGGTTTTTAGGCCAAAAAATAATCATAAAAAACTCTTTCTTTAATATTTCAGGCACAGGGGTTTAAGGAGTTGGATCATTTTTTACCTTTCTTGCTTTCCATATCGTTTCTCCCGAAAACATATATATGTTACCGTTAAAGTATATAATGCAGTTATTATATAGAATATCTAGTTATTCCATGAAAGAACTGATCGTTTCCGTTAAAGGGTGTAATATGTTATTAATTTGACACTTTAACTAGTTATTCTATAAATTAACTAATGAGAGACAGTTAAAGTGTAAAATAAACAATTTATCTAAAATGAAATAGCTAGGTATTCTATAAATAAACTAATGACAGACAATTAAAATGAAAAAGAAGCAATTTATCTCATTTATGCAGCGTACAAATGTTATTTATTTAAATGTACCATAAAATCATTTGTTACAACAAGGATTACTAAAATGACACTTGGAATTACAAAGAACATTATTTCCAAAGCAAAAACATTTTTGTTGACGCACAGGGTTTTACAGGGGTGGAAGGTAAATGTACTTGTTGTGCAAGAAATATGATATAGATTGCTTTACACTTTAACGATCGTTGTTCTATGAAATAACTAGTTAAACCATGAGATACAAGAAAGTTTTGCACTTAACGTACATGATCAGTTATTCCATGAATTAACTAGATATTCTATAAAACAATGGATTTCATACTTTAACGGTAACATATACGTACTGAAAGAGATAAGAAAAAAGTTATATTTTTTAAACCGCATTAAACACACGAAAAATCTCAACAGTAAAAAATGTTCTGGACAGATAATTTAAAAAATCAATACCTCACCGCAATTATTGTACATTCAGCAAAATACTGTTATTGGTGCCATGTAAAATATTCACTATTAAACTCAATATCGAAAATCAAGATGAGGCTGTACTGTCCTATTCTAAAAATGCATTTAAAATGGCTCAATTATTCAATAATAGTAGGGAAACTCTCCGCATGAGTTGAAAATTACACTCATAAAGCAATTCAACTGGTAAATCCATCACTGAATAAAATAAAACTGTCCATTTTCAATATGAATGCAAGAACATTTTGCTACTCCCCGTTTCTTTTCCGTTTTGTATGCAAATTCTGTCGTTTTCGAATTCTGATGAATAAGGTACTCGCATTGTGTTCTTGTACTATAAGGAACAAAGAAGTTTTCTTCTTCGCTGCTTTTAAGAGTTTTTATTCAAAACTTTTTCGAATGGTATGTTCAAATCTTGAATATAATATTCTCAATTCTTTCCGTTTTTTCTTTTTCAGAAGTAAATTTTCTTCTCTTATATTCTCTTACTTTTTAATAGCTGACTGTTTATTGT
Source organism: Uloborus diversus (assembly GCF_026930045.1). Lineage (NCBI taxonomy): Eukaryota > Metazoa > Arthropoda > Arachnida > Araneae > Uloboridae > Uloborus > Uloborus diversus. Next base: position 175,649,675 of record NC_072734.1, read on the forward strand.
CATTTTGACTTCCATCGTGCAAGTCTTCTTTATTCAAGAATGCACGAAATATTTTCCGAGTATATTCTGTTTACGCTACTTGATATTCATTTGAAACTTACTTTCAGAAAGAATAAAACTTTTCCTGGGGCAAAAACATGTATCAAAATATGTTTTTGATCTGTTCATTTAGTATTTATGTATTCATTTATCTATATGCCTATCTATTTATTTTTGCAAAACTTTGTGCATTGGTTGTTAGATTTTTTTATTGCTTTATTTATCTATTCTTTACATTAACGTATTTCATAGTTTATGAAAACATCATGATAAAAAAGAGATTAGCTAGTAGTAAAATTTAAGAAAATGCAAAATAATATTTTATTTCAAGATATATTATTTCTATACATTGGTTTCTTATAGAAAACTGCTCTAAAAGCAAACGATAAAACTAAGGAAAATTCATTATGCTTCCAAAATTTACTGAGAGCAATTTCCTGTATACGAATGTCGACTTTTTAATATTAATTATCGCTTCACTTTGGCTTTTTTATTCTCCTTCAAACATTGTCTTTTCAATAAAAACAAAAACATTTTGTGACAACTGGTACTCTTTTATTCCCCAACGCTCGCAAGAAATTAAATTTTATTTCATATAAGGGAAAAGGGAACACATGTGAACAATTTTTTTCATTTCTTTATTTTTCAAAAACAAAAAATCTATTTCTCAACGCAAAAGTGTCCCCATGATTGAATAAACTTTTTTTTTGTGTCGTGGATTTATTTGATATTTTTCAAAATATTATTTCGATACTTTATGGTATTTTAGAAAAACGTTTTCAGTTGTTCACATGTGCCCCTATAGGGAGGCACATGTTAAAAGGCCTGAGGCACATATGAACACGGGTAAAAAATGCTGGAGAAGCATCATATCTTAAAAGAAAATTCTTCAATATGGAACATATACCTAAATAATAAAAACGTTGAATGGTTTGTAACCTATACTGCGTCAGTTTCAATTCTACAGTAATTGTTCCACTAAGAAAATATTTTTTCCGGATATATAACCGCTCACTGTCGATTTTTAAAAAATAAAAAATAAATTAAAATAATAATTAATTTAAAAAATAAAAATACTGAACATAAATAAATAAATACTTGATAATATAACAATTAACAATAAACCTACAAACTAATTATAGGAAAATAATAATTATAAATATTTACACATTTTTCAACACTTACAATATCCTTCACTAATAATAATATTACGAAGAGCGGCTATGAGAACTGTTCACAAGTGATCCATCTTTTACTTTAGACTCGCAAAAGTAAAGAATTCTTAATTTGATAAAAAATTTAAGCATTGTCATGAATTTACTTGAATGTTCATGCAATGGTTCGTAATATGAAGGTTTAGAATAGCAGTTAGTTTTAAAAATGTTTTTATGCGAAGAAGACAATGATAACTTTTTTCAACACCTGCTGAAACAAAGAAGCTGCCACAATAGAAACATAAAATGACTAATTGTTCTAAATGTTTGTCCAAGAGATACAACTGGTACTGTTCGTATTTGAGAATTTTCCCAGATTTTTTGCTTGAAGTGGTCTTAGCATGCCCCATGTTCACATGAGCCCCCTTTTCCCCTACTTAATATAGATATAATGGGTGTTAAAATGTATATTTTAGTTGTAAAACTAAAGGAATTTTTGCTCCAATGGATTTCATTAAACTGCCACGCATCTTAAAATGGTGTATTTGAAGTAAAACATTTTGTTTACAATGAAATTACCGACGCATATTATTAAAGCATGCAAAGTTTCCAGTGAACAACGACAATCTATAACCATCAAGAAATACGTTGGATTTTGCACTAAAACTTGTATTTATTGATTTACATATTGTGGAATTAAAACGAATTTAGTTTTTCATGAAAACAAGTTTTTTTTCATTGCTCAATACATTTTTTTTTTTTTTTTTTTAACCCTTTAAACTTTTACACGCATAGTTTTAAAAATACAGATCGTAAAAATTCCAAGTACACTCACAATTCTTTTTACAACAATTAAATTTCCATACAAGCACATTTGATTACTAATATTAACATTACTTTAAATTTGACAGAATTAAGAGAATTCAAGCAGACGAATTTCCAAACACCGATGCAGAGATTCGTATCTTCTTGAAATGGCATAAAAAATCAATAGCATAGCGAATATGAACGTTAAGAGACACTTTTTTTAAAAAAAAAGAAAAACAAACTTTTGTTTGGTTGAATATGTTCTTTTCTTCAAAATTTAAAACCTGCTCTTGGGTTCACTTACCGCTTCAACAAAACTAGAGACCTGTCTAAAAGAAAGCTTACTGTTTTAAAGCAGTTTAGTTGAAAGTTCAACTGAAAACACAAAGTTCAACTTAGAGAAACATAGAAAAAAACTTTCGGAACTGCATTCCCCCCAAATAAGAACTTATTTTGTTAAGCAGAGACATTTTTTCAAAATTATAAAACCGTTGATCTATTTGCATGATAAATATTTATTAGATTTTTGAATATTATTTCTTGAAAAAATATTAATGCAAACTACTATAAAGAAAAGAAGTAACTTTTTCTCCAAATAATATTTTTTAAAACGTTAAACAAAAAATTCGGATTTTCTGAAATGGTAATTGAACGCGAAATTCAAGCGAAAATATAACGCTACTAGTGACATAGAAATGCTATTATATCCCATTTGAACATCAGTGCCATTTTCACGAGAATCTTAATTTATACCATTAACTCATAATAATCGTGTTCCAAATATGTTTGAGAATCATCAATGGGCAATAATTGCGTTAATCAGACACCGTCAATTCCTCAACCTCTGGTTGACATTTATACCCAAACATCTGGTGACAATATTTGATGATTATGATTCATATCATGGATAAATGACACGCTGTATTTTGTTCATCTCAAGAAGGAACTGTTGGCAATACCTGAAGTTGATGTAAATTTAAACATAGATTATACCGATACTGCACCCTTTCAGAGTGAGCGTAAATAAGCAGTCGAGGTTGTTTATAAAGAACACGAAGGGACAGCGATTATTGCTTGTTATAACGGAGTGCTCGTAAAAAACGAATTAGCAAAAAAACTCATACAAATTTCTTTAAAATTTTTTAACAATTATTTCGGCCTCTGTTTCAAAATTCGAAATTTCGTTCTTGTTTCTTTCAAAAATGTTCTTCTCAATTCCAGAAGTTTTGTGTCTTTTATAGTTCAAGTAATTTTGCACTTCTTCCCCCCCCCCCTCTCTTGTATCTTCAAAACTATCGTTTGGCGCATTATGGTCTATTCAGGCTCCTGCGCCATTAAAACCAATAGAACCAGTCAACATGCATACTTGCTTTTTTTTTTTTTTTTTTTGAATTTTTGTTTCTCAAAAGTACTAAAGAAGTTAGTTAATTTACTTTCTTATTTGCTTTTCTGTCTTATTCTCATTTGTGGCGAGGAATGTTCATGACCCAAGAAACAGTCAATTTGCGCCACTGGCTTCGAAAAAAGTTAAAAATCATCTGAATATCAAAAGTCATCGGGTTTGCTGAAGGTAGTTAAGCTTTAAATCCTCCACACATTCGCCGTCATCTTCGCTCCTCCCCCCCCCCCCCCCCGAGTTTAAATTGCAGTATCCTCGTAAGTGAATATTTCGGAAGCGGCAACGTTAGTGCCAATACTTATAGGATTTTCAAATGCAAAAGAAAAAAGTGATGACAGCCAGTTTTTCAAAATGTATATTGACATATAAATGTAGGGTAATGCCAAAAGTAACAGACAAGGGCCCAGTAACAGACAGTTGTAAGTTTGGATTTAAATAATAAGAAGTTTAAGCGGGTAAAACTGATGTTGCTGTGCTCATGAATACGGTGCAACCATCTAGTTTTATCAGAGTGAATTTTATGAGCCCGTTGGTATTTACAAGGCAGTGGTGGAAGGTTATGAACAGTTACCACAAGGTCAGCCAGTGTTTCTTGTTCATTTGAATTTAATAAGGTTTTATACCTAAAAATAAAGAACTTTTGCACATTTTGAAGAGAACATTGGAATTATGTCCATTATTCATCTTTTCCTCATCCTATCTGTTACTGGGTATCATCAGAACTTTCGGTGTCTGTTACTGGGGGTCGGACCTTTTTTCGAAATTGAGCAAATAAAAATAGAATTAACTAATTCAGAGGATCCAGGAGCAGCCTAACCTTAGATGAGATGTAGTTGCATCAGAGAAAAATAGTTTTAAAAGTCTAAATACATTAAAAGTCTCAGAAAATTGAGTTAACCCGAGTAAGATGTCTTAAGCATGTCTGTTAGTATTCCGAATTGCGTACGCTTTCCTGCAGTAGCTTTTGCTCTAGAGTGGCCACAAAAAAAACTGGTCCCACACACAAATCCAGACAGACAAACATTTTCCAGAAATGGTCAAAGTGAATTCAACACACTTCAAAGCATACTAATCCATCAAAATTCGATATTCGAAAATTTTTACGAGTCTACTTCTTTCCTCAATATGCCAGATGTATAAGAAAGTAAAAAAAAAAAAGGGCTGCCTTACTTTTGCCCAACCTGAAATAATTGATGATATTTGTTACGTCAATAAAATCTTTCGTCAAATACATTAAACTTGATCCCAAACATACTATCTCAATAAGCTAAGTTAATTTAATATTCAACATTTTCTTGACTCTAGTAAGAAGAGAAAAACTTAAAATTGAGTTAACCTGAGAGCGATGTTTTAAGTATGTCTGTTACTAGTGCCGTTACCCTATATAACATAAATTTTGAAAAATGCGCCGTCATCACTTGACTCACGACTAACTTTAGATTGCCTTCGGAAAGTTAAAAGAATTTTTCCCAGGAAATAATAAGCTTAACTGGAAGTCAATAGAAATTTTATAAATCACAAAAATATTTCTCGCATTTAGGGAGGTTTGCTCGTTGAAAGCTAATTATGCTCCTAAAGATTTAACACAGTACTAGTCAAATGTTTCTAATTTCCTCGCTAAATCCAGGTTCTCGTTAAACTCTCCAAGAATTCGTTATAACCGAGTTCAAGTATGTAATGCGTATTGGTTTTTCTGGTGTCGAACATTTTCTCGTTGTATTAAAACCATTCTGCCATTCTAAATGAAAACAATAAATAGATAATTTTAAGGTTCTGTGCTAGTTACTAAATTGACGACTCTCAATGTCTTATCTTTCTAAATCTATGTTTGATACCAAGAGTTCAATTTCATAATCCACTGCTGAGGGTTGAAAAATCGACTGGAATGGACTTGAAAATAATGAATCACCTTTGGCCATCTGGCAATGGTTAAAATGCCCAACCGGTAATGCAGGCCAGTGTTGCCAGATGGTCAAATCCAGATTTCCCCAATTCCCTTCCAACTTTTCCCCAAAAAGCGATGTTTTCTAACAAAATTCCCCAAATTCAAAAATTATTTTTCCACTAATATTTTCATAAAATGAATCGACTTCCTCTAATATTTTTGTCTCTTGAAAATTTTTTTTTCCCCAAATAGCCAAATTTTCTTATAAAATTCCCCAACTTTTTTTTTTCCCTTCCCATTTTCGTTTTTTTTTTTTTTTCCCCCCCCGGTTATCTTTGTCTTTCTTTATCTTTACTAATAATAAAGCTGAAAGTCTCTGTCTGGATATCTCTCTGTCTGTCAGGATCTCTAGCAAAATTATCATAAGATGGACGAGTATATTACGAAGCTAACGTGGAACCGTAGCGTGGGCAAGCCAGTTGGCGAGAAATTCATCATGCTTTATTTGTAAATATACAGGGGAACCAAAAGACCCTGCGCCTGACCGAGAGATAAGAAATGGCCAAATGTTTTTTTTTTCCTAATTGAATTTACTACTTTGCTTCTGTATGTATATTTAAACTGTGATTGTTGTATATATTTATCTAAGAACATTCTTCATCACACTTACTTTTACCTGTTTCACGTATCAACTAGTTATTCACGCAGAACATTAATGCGACTTCCGTAGCATAATATTCCACATAATGCGAATTCCATAAAGTTGAGTAAAGCTAAACCAACGCTGTTTGATACAAACAATGTAACTACTACTTCCTGACGCGAATCTAAATACGGAAAAAATTATTTTTTCCCAAAGGTTTTTTCCCCCCAGGTTTTCCCCAAGAAAAAAAATTTTCCCCAAAGAATTCCCCTCGAAACTCATTTCCCCAAAGTTTCCCCATAGAGCACCAGATTTCCCCAAAATGAGGAAATTTCGCCCAATCTGGCAACACTGGTGCAGGCCCGTCATTTCTATATCTCAGAGCCAGCAGGACATAAGTCACATTATGGTAATTTTACAGGAGAGAGGAAGAACTTTTTTTGGCGCATGCAAAGGATGGGACGTTCGCTCTTTTAACCCTGGTAAAAAATTTAAAGGGATTTTTTTTTTAAAGAATGACATTCACATAACTTCTTCATGCGGAATAGGCTTCTTCATACAATGTACTAACAAACGGAAAATCGCATTTTTTGGACTTACGTCAGTCTGGTTGTGAGGTACAGTTTAAGGGGGGTAATACAGGTACAGTAAGGGGGTCAATGGCCTCCTCATCGGCTTTGAAAAAATATTGTTTATACATATAAGTGGGTGTGGTTTTTGTTGCTTTAAAAAAAATGCATTGAGTTATGCATCCTTTGTTCCCTTCGTCCTGAAAAAATTCGAGGTGATGTGTCTGCGGTTGTGAGATAATTTAATTTTTTTATTGCTAAGTTTTTAACCAAGTCGTATCCTTGTGATATGATCCTTGTGCACTCCCTTTTCATAGTGGAAACAATGTCTACTCATAATATTTTTCGTTTCACTAACTAGTGAGAAAATTCATTCATTTCTATTTCACAAATTGATAACAAAATCTATGACTTATAACAAGTGATTATTTTAGAGTCTATTTGTCAGTGGTTAATGACTAAAAATTTAAATTTTTGGCTCTGTCATAGGACATGATACTTTCCTCAATAGATTTAGTTTTCTATTGAAAATAATGTGATCAAGTTTGTGCCTTAAAACATTTTAAAACTTTCGTATTCCTCAGATATGAAGTTTGGTGTTGAAAAAGTTTTCTCCAATTAAAAAATAATTTCACAAACCCAATCTTCACTACACAGTTTCATTGCTTCGTTAATGTTGACCTATTTTGATAAATTTGGCGGATGAGGGAAGTTGCAGAATATCGGTTTATTGGCTCCAATCAGCTTTCATGGGGGAGGGGGGCGGGGGGGGGGGACCAAAAAGATCACCTGCTCGTGGTGCCCACTCTGCGTAATCTAAACAATCAGGACAAGGTTTCACCTTCGTTACGTGACAATTTTTTCTGGGAGGCCTATCTTTACTGGGCAGCACGTCACTTAATGACTTAACAGCCAAGAATGGGCTTTGGTAAAGAATAAGAAATTTCCTTTAAAGGCACAATTAGTAAATACAGCTGTTTAAAAAAATGTGATAAACATTTTCGTTACCATTCCTCAAAAAACGTAGCATTCTATATTTTCCAGACAACACAATAACAGATTCTCCCTTAAAATTTGCAGAAAATAAAACCAGCATTGATTTATTATTTGTGCATTTAACGCCTGGAAAAGTTCGCTGTATTCTTCCCCGTTGGGAATGTGCATTATTCTAGACTATCTTTAACATTTATCTATTTATTTTGTTATTTCTTGAAGAGACCTTATCCACATTGAAGCAGTCATAGATACATCACACTCTATCTTTTTCTTAAATACGGGTAGTATATTTATCATGTTTGACGAAATCTGTCAGTTTCAGGCACTGGCGTTATGGGAATATCTTGTGTTTCAGAAAAGACTCCATAACTTTGAAGTGACATAACCACGAAACAGTGAGAGGAGAAAAAAGAACAAACAATATGTTGGACAGGCAGGTCTGAATTTTTTATACACAGGTCCTCAGAAATAGTTCCAAAGCCCATCAGAGGCCGCTGCAGTCACAGAGGTGTCTTTTGAATAATATGCAAAAGTTTGCTTACTGAACAGGGATCAAATCATACTATGCAATGATCTCCTAACTTGTCCTCCTTCTTTCCTCCTAACAAAAAAATAGATAGAAAACTATACGCAGGTTAACCCCTTCAGTCGAAAATATGAAATACTTGACCAAAAATGTTTGTTTAGAACACAGTGTACTATGGTAAAGTGTATCTTATAGACAAAATTTCAAGTTTGTAGGAGAAAAATTAAGAGTTATGGCACGTCCAATATTCCGGACTTATATTTTTGAAATTGATGTTTTAAATAAAGAAACGATAAAATACCAAATAAATTTCATTATAAAATGTTCTTCAAACAATAAAAAAACATAATATAAGCGTTTAAAATGATTAGTTAAAATTATATATATATTTTTAAAAATCAGGAAAAAAACCTCGCTTTTCGGACGAGAATCCAAGGTTGGAAAAATGAGCCACTCTCTATCTCCTAATCCTTATGTCTGTTGTCAATCCCAAAACGAAAAATTATTTCAGATTTTAATAAGCAGAATGTAAAGGGTCAGCTACAAAAAAAGGCAAGTAATTTAATCAATTATTAAATTATTAGTAGATGTTTAAAGTGTATGTCCGATATACCGGACACCAGGTCTGAAAAGGTTAACTTTGTTTTCACTTTTTACTTAAAACTTGAACAAAAAATAGTGATATCATAAATTAATGTTTTCCAAAAACATTTAAAGAGTAAAAAAATCAAACTTTATTTTTTTTTCTTCAATTTTAAATAACAGTCAAATTGGCAAATTTTTATCGCATAGCTATTATAAGGAAAATCATCAAATTTCAAGTCTACAAATAGAAACTAGTATGTTGTGGCCATCACGAAATTTTCTTCTATATTTTTCCTTTTTCTGATCCCTCCCCATACTTGACGAGGAAGCAATATTCCTAACAAAAACAAAATTACACATGCAAAAACTTGACGACCATCCCAATGTATGAATTATTGTAAAAGCAAAGCAAAGAGCGAAAATTGGAAGTTATTTTAAAAGCCTTGCTTGAAATAATTACAAATATTTTATTTCTTAACAAACAAAAGATGGCAACAGTTAAAAATTTTAAATCATTGAGATAATATTTCCGATTATTTCCATACAATTAAAATCACGAGAAATACGCAGATGACAATCTATTACGATTTATCTTTCTTATTGTTGCATTAATAAAGCTATTTTTATTCGCAAAAAAAAAAAAAAATCAACACCTCTTGGAGCGATTGGAGTCAAAATTGAACCAACGCCTGTTTACGTATGGATTCACATATATTCCAAATTTCAGCCAGAACGTAGCATTACTTCTTGAGATAGGGCACTTACAATGGAAAAAAAGAACGGGCGATTGCGCTACCCCCCTTTTAGCTGTTGACACCAAAATAAAATCAGCTCTTATACCTACTAAGGGCTACTTGTCAAAAAATTTTTGTTTGATTCCGTTCGTTATTTCTTGAGATACAGCAGTCACAACTGACGACAAAAAACGTTCTATAACTCAACCTCCGTTTGAGCTATTGACACCAAAATTGAATCAGCACCTGCTCCTGTTAGGGGCAACATGTGAACCAAATTTTGTTTGATTCCGCCAGTTACTTCCTGAGGAATAGCAAGAACGCGTAACTCAAAAAACGTCCCATTGCTCCACCCCCCTTGGAGGAATTCGCGCCAAAAACCAATGGGCACAAGTTCACATAGGGGCACATATGTGTACCAAATTTCGTTCAATTTCATACGGTAGTTTTTGCTGTAGAGCGGCCACAAAAAACTGGTCACACACAGACGTGACACACACACATACACACACACAGACAGACATTTTCCAAAAATAGTCGAAATGGACTCAGCACACCTCAAAACGTTCGAATCTTTCGAAATTCGAAAATTTGCACGAATCCAATACTTTCTTCTATATATTAGATATAGAAGAAAGTAAAAATTAAGTGAAGATTCATTTCAGATTTAATAAGAGTCAATCAGTAAGTGAGTTAATCAGTATTTAAGTTAAAGTTTTTTTTTCTTTCATTTATGTAACAAAACCACTCATCTAAAATATACAAGGTTATGAAAAAAATACTTCTGAGTAAAAGATTTTCGATGCCTGCCCAAAATGTTCTTAGAATACCGAGCTATTAAAAAAATTTCAGTTAAATTTCTTATTTTATGGTGTACGTGAAGAGCAGTAAGTGCAAAATACATAAGTCATGTCTTAGTTTTAAAAAAAATATTCCATGGTAAAAAGGACAATTTAAACCCTCGCTAATCGCAATTTACTTAGAGATTACCAGTGAAATCTCTTTTTCTAAGAGCAAGTATTTCACATCTTCTAGCCAAGCGACGGTTTATTATCAGCTGGGGAACACTTGCTGCCTTCACAGCGACGGGTTTCCCTGCATTTGGTATCTGCTTCAGAAATGTATGTTGTAACGTATGGTAAGAAAGTGATCGACTCATGTTTTTATTTTTAAGAAAAACCTGAATTTTGTAAAAAAAAATTTTTGAAGTTTTTTCATTTTGTGGAAAGAACTATTATTTGGGCATTTTTTCCAGTTTTTATGGCGAAAAATCCCGTCATATCGTAAAATTTATAATTACATGGTTCGGTTATTAATTTCCAGAACTGACGTCGTTACTGTAAGAGAACGAAAAACCAGAAGATGGCGCTAATGATTGCATATTGAAGAGCGTTTTCTTGCGCATGTGCTGTGCAATCGGCGTCATTCTAAAGTTAGTGGTTCTAGTGGAAAAGCGCAATAAAACGTAGATCTCAAATTCCTGTCGTCGAAGTGAAAATGGAGCAAAGAATTGACATTAAATTTTGCTTCAAATTGTGCAAGACAGCTGCAGAAACATGCGAAATGTTGAAACAAGTTCACTAGAACTTTTGAATGGGGTAGTTTCCAAAATTTTAAAAGCATTTTTTTCTGAAAGAGCATGCTTAAAAATGTAGGATCCGACCATTTTTTGAATAATTTGTTCAAGTTTAATATTTTTAAAAAAATACTTAAATCGGAGCGCTTTTATTGTTTACTGCTTCTGCCGATGACATCACAAATGATGAAATGCCATTTAGTGTTGCCACTCACAGTGCAAAATATTTAATTCGCATCTTTACTCACCTGTATTGCAACGATATGGTTGGTAGCAAGCGTAGAGTGCAATTTTCATTCGCTGCTTGATTATCATAACATGGAAACGTAGTAGTATTTTTTTCCGAAAGAGCATGCTTAAAAACATAGAATCTGACCATTTTTTAAATAATTTCTTTAAGTTTAATATTTTTAAAAAATTACTGAAATAGGTGATCTTTCATCGTTTAACGCTTCTGCCGATGACATCACAAATGATGAAATGCCATTCAGTGTTGCCATTCACGGTCTAAAATATTTAATTTGCAAATTTACTCACGTGTATTGGCAACGATATGGTTGATAGCAAGTGTGGAACGCAATTGTAATTCGCTTCTTGATTATCATAACGTGGAAATGCGGTAGAAAGATGCGGCAAAGTGCTTCATTTGTGACGTCATCAAGATCACGCCTTGTTTGAAAAATATGACATTTAAAAAAAATAATTAAAAAATAACTGTTGGGAAAATGGAAGTATTTTCTGGGTCCATGTTTTTTTTTTTTTTTTTTTTTTTTTTGCTTACTCTATCAATTTCAATGACAAAAAGTACTACTTTTGAGTGAAAGAAACAACCCCATTGTTAAAACATTTTCGGGACGGGTGCAAAAGTGTCGATGATGATCCACATGTAGGTCGGCCGCAGTAATTTAAACGCTACGTTTTAATGCTGCTTTCCACGAGAACCACTTACCTTACTTCAGAATGACACCGATTGTACTGCGCATGCGCTAGAAAACACTCTTCAATATGCAATGATTTGCGCATTCTTCCTGCTTTTCGTTCTCTTACAGTTACGTCAGTCCTGGAAATTAATAGCCGGACCTTGTACAACCAATTTTACTCAAAGTAGTTGAATGCACGAAACCAGCCTTAATTTTGGAAGGGAAAAATAGTGATGCACGAACGTAAACTTTAAATATATTTTTCAGGGAAAAAATACGTGATCTAAGTATTCAGTCAGGTGTCAGATAGCTTCGAATATCAATAAAGTTATTGTAGTGTATTTCTTTAGAAAAAATATTTTCGAAGCTTATTTTTTTAAAAAAAGATATCAGGAGTTTGTTCATTCACTGGGCAGTGTTCATTTTCCAGTCGGTCTACCCTACATCCATAGGCGTAAAAATGAACCTCGCCAGTTTTTACTGATTCTATGTTTAACTTTCAAAGCGAATAATAATCTTCTCCATAGTATACTTTTCCGTAAAACCATTTTATTAAACGTTCCCGTACTTTAAACCTCTTATACTTCATAGCTTGCAGTTCTTAAAAGACATTTTCTAAAGCAGAGTTTAGGAAAATAAGAGCAAACATATTTGTTATTTTTAACCAATTATTATTTTTCCCTGAATGTATCAAGCAACTGGTTCTGTAAGTTTTTTCTTCATTCATCAAAGATTTGTAACATTCAAAATTCCTTCAATTTTTACAGTGTTTCTAAGTATTTTCATTGGAAGGAAATGCTTAGGAAACTTACTTGTACCTTCTTACAACGCTAAAAAAGGGGGGGGGGATTTATTCTAATCCCGAGGGACGGCAGAGAAAAGTCCGTTTAAACAGAAAAATAAATGAGCAACTGAGGATGTGTGTGTTCCCAAAAGAAACAAGAGAAAATGTAAAATAGCCGACTTTAATTGGAAAAAGAATTCAAAGTGGTACTATTTTTTTAAGAGGAAACAAAAATTTCCATACTTCTTATAAAACTTCCGGAATATTTTTTATTAAAAATAAATTAAAGTACTTGAACAATACTATTATTCGGCATAAATTCAAAAATGGCAGACTTCTCTCGATTCTACATAAAACAGAAAGTTTTCTTTCTAACTTTAATGGAAGTTCTCATTAACTTCACTAACTATATATATATATATATATATACTACTGGCCATTAAAATTGCTACACCAAGAAGAAATTGCCTGAATGAAGCTAAATATTGCACACATGATAGCAAAATTGACATTAGAAAGCGATTACAAGATGAAAGCAAATTGATGATTTATTGTTGGAAAATTCTCAAATGAATGGAGGTTTAAGTACCCTATCAAGTCACCTCTAGCGTGAATGTACGATGTACGAATCGGTACAATCGGGAATTGAGGCATAGCAGTCTCCTACGATATCCTACGTCATCTCGTACCACAGTTGCTGTAAACGCGCCACTCATTCGATCAAACTCATACGCATGTGTTATTAGCACTCACGACGGGGCTCCCAGGAGCCATTTTTTAACACGACAATGCTCGGTCACACACAGCAAGGGTGTCAAGGGACTTCCTCTTCCACATTATCACTTTCTCTGGTCTACGCGATGCACTGATTTGTTACAAATCGAGCATATCTGGGATCACTTGAGACGGTTTATTGGGCAGCCTGTAAGTTTGATCGAATTGGTGGCGCGTTTACAGCAACTGTGGTACAAGAAGACGTAGGACATCATACGAATTTACTGTACCTCAATGCTCGACCGTATCGACTCTCACATTCCAGCTAGAGGTGGCGCAAAAGGGTACTTAAACCTCCATTCATGTGAGATATTTACTGTAATAAATGATCATTTTGCTTTCACTTTGTAATCGTTTTCTAGTGTCAATGTTGCCATTCCGTGTGCAACATTTTGTTTCATTCTGACAACTCCTTCTTGGTGTAGCAATTTTAATGGCCAGTAGTATATATATATATATATATATATATATATATATATATATATATATATATAATATCATAGTAACACGAAATAGGTCTGCTTTTCAGACCTTTTTTTTTCCTCGTAATATTTCGCAAACATTTACTCTCTAAAAACATAAGAAAACAGGGTCTGGCAGCAGAGATTAAGTTATAATAATCTTCTGAGAAAAAGCGCAAGCACGTAAAATTGTTTTCGAACATAAAAGTGATAAAAGAAAGTTATTCTGCCACACTTTAATACAAATATGTTAAGCAAGGATATCAGAACTTAAGTTTGAAATATTTGTTCTTGAGATTTTTTGACAGCCACTAAAATGTTTATTTATAAACTTCAAACTCTTCAGAATGTATATTTTAAGACAATTCCTTAGAATTCATGTAGAACATCCGATCTCGCTTGAATTCTTTTATGAATTCAGGCTAAAATATTAAAAGATTCTTATAAAAAAATATGAGTGTGATTTTAAGAGGAATTTAGGTCGCATTTGTGGTGAGATGATTTTGTTTGAGATGCTTGGGATCATTCGTTCTTTCGCTCTCTATAAACATTGTTAGCATAAAAGAATATCCCGGTTTTAAAAATTTATATTCCCGTAAACTATTGCACTTACTACTAAAAATGATACATAAAAATAAACTGTGACAGTTTTTTTTTAACTTGCGTGACTACTTAAATGCACGTTTCGCAATAGCGCAGCCAGAAATTCCTTCCGACGGGGCTTTTTGGTCACAACAGTCTACTTGTATTAACTATTGTATTAGGATTGGCAACTTTGTTAAAACCAAGATCTCTGGCAGTGTTGGGCATTAATCAATTATTTTTTCAATTGCCTTGTTAATTGATAGAAAAAGAAATTGCAATTAAATTAATTGTACTTTGCAATTAATTTAATTAGATTAATGTAAGTTAATCGCTTTTCACAATTAAAATAATTGCAATTAGATTTTTTAATTGTTTTATGAAACAATTAAAACTAACAATTAACTTAATGTATCAATAGGTACAGCGCAGCGTACAGAGTTCAAAGTATTATTCGAGTTCGTATTTTCGTTCAGTGTTGCTTGCTCGCTCGCCGCGTGAACTATTCTCGTCTTGGCAAGTTTTTTTCCACACGTAAATGTTTGTGTTTTAATTAAGTGTTTTAAAATTGTGCAAATCATTGTTTTATAGTTTAACCTGTAACAGGGTAAATCAGAAAGAAGGACATAACAGGGAACGTAAGATCTCAGAGACCGCTCTGTTTATTTATTTATTTTTTTAATCGTGTAATTAAGATGCATTTCTGTAATTTTCCTCAGATGTTCTTCGGACTTTTACTGGTACGGAATTTATTTTTTAAATTTTTAATTGAAATATACCTTTTTTGAGGATATTTTGCTGGAGCCATAAGATTTTTTGGAAAAGTCATATGCTGCAGTAAATAATTCATTGCACGTAATAAAGTTACTGAAACATGAAATACAACGCCAGCTCAGTCATTTCCAGCCGAGGACTGCAGTTTCGTGCTTAGTAGCACGCATCAGCCCGGCATAGGAAAGTGACTGAGCTGGAGATGGAAAACGTGTTAAGGAAGACAAGAGTACCAAACAAACTGGTAGCTAATATAGAATTAGCGCAGACCAGACGAGTGACCGAAGCAATGGTTCGGTTCAACTCGAGTATTTCATATATTTCTGCTTTAGCTCTGGCTATTGGGCGATAATTTACTGGAAGTTACTGACATTTTATTTGCTGCTAACATGTGTATTTAAATAGTAATATGGTACCCGTTTAGCGTCTACGTCCCAGGTAGACCTGTCGTCTGTAGAATATATTGTACAAAACCAGTAATTTTTTTTATGAGTTTGTTTTAATTAAAATTCACAGAACAATCGACAATTGTTAATTGTAGTAAACTACAATTAATAATTAATTAATTGTTAACTGTGTTAAACTACAACTAACAATTAATTGTTCACTGTAGTAAACTACAATTAACAATTAATTAATTGTTAATTGTAATTTTCCACAATTGTTTGTTGTTGTGGTTACGTTTACCAATTAATCAATTGTCAATCTGTAATTGTCAATGCAATTAAAATTTGCCCAACTCTGATCTCTGGTGGGTGTTTCTACCCCCATCCCCCCCCCCCTTTGCTTCGCCACTGACGTTCCGCAACGCTGGATTTGCTGTGCAGGTGATGATGAGCTGCACTTTAATTATTGGCCAGCCAGATCCCCAAACCTAACCGCAAGTGATTTTTTTTTCATGAGGTTTCGTCAAAGACAGTGTTAATACACCACTGTCTTTGGCAAAACCATACAGAAAAGCATTGCAAGTACAATTGTGCCTGAACTATTGCAAGAAGTAAAAAAATCGCACATAATTTATACATGTGGTATCGCATTACGAAAAATTGTCCGTGAAACACTCAAAAATATACGTTATAGGTGTGTGTCGCGTTACGAAAGGCGCCCACGTTAAATATTTGAGAATGAAAAAAAACTTTCTCAGTTTATCTTTCTTTTTATGTATCATTTATTGTGGTAAGTAATAGTTTATGAGATACTAGCAAAAATACCCGCCTGGATCAGTAATAATTGTGAGAAACAGTCGCTACTTTCATTCGTTTTCTGTTTTTACTGAAAGAACTCAAATCACCGCGCTTTGACGTGATTAAAAATCGAGCTTCTTCCTTACCCATAAAAGTAAAATAGCAATAAGTATAAAGAACAAAATAGTATTCAATTAGAAACGAAAGCAAGTCATTTAAGCATATCAAAATTTGATAAATATCCAAAATCTGAAATTTCACTTGCTTAAAAAGATTTATCAGTTAATATTTTTTTTTTTTTTTTTGAGCAATCACGATTGCTTATTGCTTTTATTTCACCATCCTTGATGTTGTGGTTCCTTTTTCAGCTTGGACCAGGGGCCTCTGCAGCATCACCGCCCACCGTCGCGACTCCTCTGGTCCTGAGCACTGTCCCCCCAGAATCCACTTCTGCTGGACGGTGGCGTCCATGTCCTACATACGCATGCTCATAGATATTCACACTCGCACAAGGCGCGCACCTTTACATACATACACACAACACACACCTGCGTACACACACTTAAGCCTACACACACACACTCCACTTTACACTCATAACCAACCTGGAGGAGGGATATGCTTGGGGGGGGGGGGCGTTTCTAGAAACAATAACTCCAATGAGTAGGGTCTTGTCGCAACTCGTGATTGAGAAAAAAATGATTTGAATTCAAAGTTTCAGAATTCAAATTAGAGTTGATTGGGAGAAGTGGAGGTCACAGTTCTTTTTTTTTAACATAGCCATATAGAAAAAGTGTTAGACTATTGAAACACAAATGGTTTTAAAAAATGTAACCAACCATAATACCACCATGCTTGCTTTAGTTATTTTGGAAATTCTGAATTATTGTGGGTTCTTGGGCCGATTTAAAATGTTACCAATTTTGCGGTAATCGTTTTGAGATATCTTGGATAATGCTCCCCCTCCCTACTTTGCAAAACTGTCTGTTAATAATTTTCGTCAAAGAGATATTATCGACAAATACTGAGATTTTTGGTGATCATAAAATGATACTAAATATTTTCTTCCGAAATAAGTAGCAAAACTTGGCCGGTGTTTGTAATTGTGAACAAAAACAAACTAATGGAAGTTTTCGTGCTGTTTAATAGATTTGCCTAATTTAGTTAGCGAATTATTTTACATTTTTACAAAAGTTTTAAAGATTCTTTCAATTACGATATTTTGGTTATACGGTGAAATGAAAGCCTAGAAACATTATTGCGTAGTCTTTGGATGCAAAAACTGCGCTAGTTGAAAAGATTGCCTTACATTATAATTGAAAAGTTATGATTAATTATTATTATGTTCTTATTTCCATGGAATTAATATACATATTAAGTAACTGATTTCCGATTGTATGTCTGATGCATAAACTCGTTTGTAAGTTATAAACTTACACATATTTTGAAAAGACTCTTTCTTTCAGAGTAGGAAAAAAGTGGCTTTTCTGCCTATATGTTAAAGCCCAATCGGTCAAAATCTCTTATGATTTAGAAAAATGGATTTCATATTTGAAATCAGCGCATCCAATAGAATAAAAGTCACTCATTACCGTACACACACTTTTTCATGACTCGAATTTTGCAGGCCTGTGTAATTTTAGACAATAAACACTTTCTATTTTCAAACTGTTGCCAAAATCGTCATTTTACTTAGCCCCGTTACCGATTATTGGCTAGATGAGGACAAAAATCCTAAGAAAGCAATAAATTTCATGATAGCTCCAGAGAAGCTCTGATTCAAAATTTTCATTGTGATTGCTACTAATATTGACGTTGTAAGGCAACGATTCTTTCTAAAAATGAGTTTTATATTTAATCATTTAATGGGGAAATGGCATGAAATTTACTATTTTCCATCATAACTTTATTAAACTAAGTTTTTAGGAATAAATTATATAGTCTAAGTTGCTTCCTGATAATGTAGCTATCTATGGTGAAAAAATGGTTAAAATCGGTCCTGTGGTTTTGAAGATTACCCCGGACATCCTTTAATACAGAAGTAGACATTTATGCACTGTAAAAAAAATTCGGAAACGTTTCTGAGTATATCGTGCAGCTGCGGTTCATGAAATTTTCAAAAACGTTTCTGAGTATTTCGGAATTCTCTTTCTGTAATGTCCGGAAACGTGTCTGAGTATTTCGGAATCCTCTTTCTGTAATGTCCAGAAACGTGTCTGAGTATTTCGGAATCCTCTTTCTATAATTTCCAGAAATGTTTCTGAGTATTTTGGAATCCTCTTTCTGTAATTTTCAGAAACGTTTCTGAGTATTTCGGAATCCTCTTTCCGTAATTTCCAGAAATGTTTCTGAGTATTCTGTGCAGCTGTGGTTCATGAAAGTTTCGAAAACGTTTCCGAGTATTTCGGAATTCCCCAAACAATTTTCAAAAACGTTTCTGAGAATTTCGGAATCCTTTTTCCGTGATTTTTTTTTTAAAATAATTCTTTACTATAGTATTGCATGCCATATCAGTTTCAATTCTTTCATATCTAAGAGCAATGAAACAAGCAATTTTAGAATCATTTGTGGATTTTTTTTTTCTGAATTTCTAATGACAAATAGCATGGTTAACAGCATAAGATATGCACAGTTATAAATTTTTGAAAATTTATGAAATAATATAGTAGTTTCATTCATAATCACAAAATCGTCGGGGGAGGGAAGGGGAGTACTTTCTCAAAAGTGGGATTGTTTGTTAAACAATATTAAACTTCAGTTTTTCTCTCAATATTTTCAAGACAAAATTATCAACATATTGTATTTTTAATGCAGAACTTAAAAACATATCTTGTATCAAACTTGATAGCTTTTATTTTCGGATAAAATTTGACAGAACTTACCTACACTTTGCGTTCCGAAATTCGTTCACGTCAAGTCAATTTCTTTGACGAACAAAGTGTACCGAAAAGTACCAACAGAGAAATTGATGAATTTAAATATGACACCAAAGTCCCCCTGCTGGAACCATTCGGGTTTATTCTTCAGTTCTTGCCCTTTTCCAGTTTATCACAAATATAGATACTTAATCAAATTAGGTTACTGATTTTATTTTTAGAGTGTGCGCAAAATGCATTATATATTTCATTTATTAAAACATTGAACTCTATTACATGATTATTCCATTTCATATATACGAGAGTCCTCCCCCCCACACCATAAGAGTGATGGTGCACCCATAAAATGATATAAAGCGCCCCCCCCCCCCCTTAAAAAAAGCAACCCCTTGAAAATGTCAATGGCACAGTCTCTCACCATATGTGCATTGCATATTAATAAAATAGTATTTAAAAACTGATCACTTTTAAAACGATGACATGAAATAATATTACTTTTTATTTCAGCATGTAAATGCAGCTGTTCCATTTTTGCCACTGACTCATTCCTCCTGACTGTCCTACATTAAACTAGTATATCCACGAAGGAAATGTTATTTTCGGAACTAATGTCAAGGAATTTTTTTATTGTTAACCACATTTAACAAAATGAATAAGCAGATGAATTAATTTCATAACTATGTTCTTACTAATAGATAACATGGTCATTTTCTAATGGTATAAATATTTTTAAATGAATGAATAAATTGTAATAAAAAAAGATAAATTATACCGGCACATTTTTTGTGAAGCATATTACAATACTAGAAAATATTTGCATTACCATATTTCTAATGAATTAAACAATTGATTTTTTTTTCTTTTTGAACCAAAATGTATGTACATCCAAGTATTTCGAAATAACTTTTCTGTGATTGCTTCTCAAATATAAATCTTACTTCTTTTGCGTAATTAATTAGTTTCAGTTGGTTACAACAAATAGTACACCGCGCACATAGGTGTATGTAGGATAACTTTAAATTAATTCGATAAACCCAAAAACAGTTACAATTGGAGCCTCATCAAATGCAAATCAATAAAAATATAAATGTATATAACAACATGTTTTAAAATATTCATTAATACTTACAAGTGAACATGAACGGAAGAAAATCTAAGTACCTCCATTACAACTGAATAAGGAATCCAAAGGGTTTCGTTTCATTAAGTATAAACACGTTTGTTGAAACTATTCACGCTTGAACACACAATATATATCTAATTATGGTCGCATTGGAAATTGTAAAGAAACAAATGGTTATTAACTAACTTAATAGCTGCGTACATCGTCTAAAAAATCAAGGGCAGTCCAAAATGCAAAGGCGTAAAATTAGTTTCGACACATTTTACTACTCTCTAGACATGAAATAACAAGCAATCTAATGCTAAACAGTTGCTGACTGCAGCAACCATAGATAAGAAAAAAAGAAGTTCTCGTTATTTCCGACTCATTGGCGCCTGGTTGGAAGGATGAAATAGGTTTCGAAGCGTTGCGTCATCACTTCCGCTTCTAGATATCTTGAAATAACAAAAAGCTTTCTGAATATTGAGGAGTTCGCTATTGGATGAAGGATTCCTACTATTTCGGAAACGTTTCCGATATATCTAGAAACGTTTCCGAAATTTGTTACAGTGTGTATATAGATAAATTTTTTAAATCAGGATATTATTTTATGGTAACCCTGTATGTTATGCGTATCCAAAAATATTCCTACACATTTAGGCCTCCTGCCCATGAGGCAATTAGTGGCATCAACTTTTCAAAGAAGTTGCCTGTCAATTAGTTGACTGCCGCTTTTCGTTTTCTTCACACGAGTCAACTTAGTATGAAAATGACATTGATAAGGTCAGTCACGGAGGTGAGATTTAAGGGGGGGGGGAATTTGCCATTAATATAGGCCTAATAGATACATTTTTCAGGGAAATCTTTTTTTTCTTCGTTGATACAATCTGCACGTTAAGCATATCAAAACATGATCACTTCATTTTTGACATTAATGTACATCCCTGAAATTCAAGTTCACGGAGGTGAGAAGTCAGAGTAACCACACTAAGGTTTTAAAGCAAAATCTATCTTCTTGTTTTTCGACGAAAATCTCAGAACTTCAACTATGGCTGAAAATAAACAAGGGGGGGGGGGGTCCCTCGATGTCATTACTGCCGCGTGTTAATGAGGAATGGCAGTTTGAATTTAGTTAACGGAGGTAAGGATATTTTGTGTGACAGACCTCATTATAATACTAATACGAATTAAATCACATTAGAAAAAATTTAAATTCACCTGAGCACTTAGTGTTTGAGACACTTGTGAGGAAAAAGTTAGAAAAAATGAGTTCCTTGTTTTATTTAAACAAGTTACTAAGCATCATTATGAGCTACACCAGGTGTGTGACATGCCACGGAAGTGAGAATTCACATGTTGTGAAGCAAAAAAAATATTTAAAAAAAATTTTTTTTGGATAAATGTTGACAGATTTAAATGGATACATTTATGGGGAATGAAAAAATATTGTTTAAATGAACTATTTTTTAAAGCTTTTAATGTAAAATGCTTGTGAATTAAAAAGTTGCACTTTGTGGAGAATGACCCTTATAAATGAATAAATGCGGAATGAGGAAGACAAAAGAACTTCCCACTCTTATGTTTCTGACATTACTTTTTACAAACTTTTTTTGTCATAGAAACCAATTACTATATAAATTGTATTCTTTAGCTTCTTTATTTTAAAGATTTGCTTCACTAACAATGCAAAGTTATATTTATTTTATTTCAAATGCTTAACATCAAAAGGTTATGGAAGGAAATAATTGAATTATGTTGTCGAAGATACACACCACGAAAGCCAGTACTATTTTTCTTGTCATGATACCTCGCGTGATATTTTTTGCTTTTATTTATTATTATTTTTTTTATTCATGACGTATATGCTTCGCAGGTAATTGCGGTAATTTTATCTTAAAACTGTTTTACGGCTTAATACTGCATTGCTTTCAAGTAGACTTTGAAAATCAAAAACAAGTTTTGTAGAACAAATTACAGTAGGTATTCTCACAATATTTCTCCTCGTATGCTTCATATTTTCATATTTCCAATTTTTTTTCCAGTAATGATGAAGAGTTAATTTTAGGTTGCACTGATACTATATTATACTGCAATATACTACCTGTTGCCATCTTATGTTTGTTAATAAATAAAATATTTGTAATTAATTCAAGTAAGGCTTTTAAAGTAACTTTCAATTTTCGCTCTTTGTTTTGTTTTTACAATAATTCAGACATTGGGATGGTCGTCAAGTTTTTGCATGTGTAATTTTGTTTCTGTTAGGAATATTGCTTCCTCGTCAAGCATGGGGAGGGATCAGAAAAAGGAAAAATATAGAAGAAAGTTTCGTGATGGCCACAACATACTAGTTTAAATAGTATCTGGAAGTCCCTGGAGGCAAGTTTAAACCCGGATATGTTGACAGAATTGAAAACTAAATAGTTCATTTTACTGTTTGTTGTATTGTGTTCTTGAAAAGAATTTGCCCATTGTTCTGTCACTTGATTGTGAAAATACACCATACTCTAGTTTGAAATGCAGTCAGTAAGTTCTATACTGACCCTCAATGCACTGAGATACAAGCCCCTAAAAAGTACACTTTTTATCATATTTTGATGACAAAACTGCTCTTTTTTCGCAGCAGTGAGTATTAATCAAGCATTTAATGAGCTTATTTAATAATTTATATCTATCGCTACACTGTTAAAACTACAGGTTGCATTTCGCACTTTTCAAGGATGAAAAGCTTGTTCACCAGCGGCACTCTATACGGTGCCGAAATTGCTCCCTTAACACGGGCGAAAAACTGGCACCCTTCACCCAGCGTGCACCGCGGTGAAAAATGGAACCCTATGGCAGAACATTGGCACCCTCTGTTTCCTGTTGCTGAGCCCCCCCCCCCCCCCGTTTTGTGTGCATTTCCGTAAACAATTGTGTACATTCTTATTTATTATTTTGAGTTCTAAAAAACTACGTCTTGGTACATATTCCACATTGAATAGTTCTGAAAATGATTAAAACTTGCACTTGATCACATTTCAACTTTCGAACATTGTTTAAAAGTGTTCATGACTTAAATTTGTCTGCCGAGCACTAATTTTCGTTCATTCACTTGGATTGCTCAGTAGTTTTAATATGTTATTGACATTTACTGCAGCACGACCGTACCGAAAATGAAGAGCGTAAGTACTATTTGTAAATCATTTACACGAACAATAAACAATTATATTGCAATCATAGAAAAATAAAATCGTTTCATAAACGTTCAAAATTTTAATCAAGAGCAGCATATTAATACGTACGTATAATATGATTCGACATTTGAATATCCGTATAGAATATAAAAGAGCACAAGTCTTTCGATAAATTAAAAGCCAAAACAAATTCTAACGAGTTATTCATTCTTACTATTACTAGAGTGACGAAAAAAGTTCAGTCATTCGCTTCAAGCAATAACGCCGAGGAAGGCTAGTTAACTTAGACACGAGATAATAAATAAAAAAAAGTCGAGACGGAGAAGGAATTTCTTTTCTTTTTTTTTTTGTGCTTTTATGTTTTTGATGTTCGCATCATCGTAATTCGAGTTTCCGTTCACTTGCTGAGTGCATCACATTGCTAACAATAAATCTCTTAGTTAAAAACCCACAAGATCGCTGACAATACAAGCAAGTAAAACCACATATTCAATATTGATTGTTAAAATAACTTTTCAAATATCATCTAATTTCAGTGTTTTGATTATTAAATGTTACTTATCCGGTGCTGATAGCTATTTTTAGGTAAAATTTATGCATGATAGAAATAGCAAATGTACATAACGGCTAACTGAAGAATCAACGTACCTTTTTGAAACACTTTTAAATATGTTCGAAAGCCTTAAAAGCTACACTATGATAAAATGCCTGTACTTACGCGAAACTTTGAAGAGTAAATCGCAGAAACTTATGAGTTTTAATCCAATTTCGTACTTCATTCAATGGGAAAGTGCATGTGCGTAGTTATTCTTGCGTCCGCCATTGATTGTGGTTGAATGATGTCAGAGCGGAGAGCGCATGCGCCAACGTTTCACTCATGCATTTAGGAGGTCCGTCTTCACATTTATTAGCGTCATTCACCTTAATCACATTTTCTAGCCTCCATTGCACCCTGAGGCTCCGTGTTTTCACCCCAGGGAGCCAAATAGCTCGTCAAAGGCACCCATAGTTTTGAAAGTGTACACAAATTGCTCGCAAAAACTGGTTGAACCTCAAGTGTATGGAACCAGGATGCCTCAAACATGACAAATTTTCATTTTTTTAGGCACAGTTTAGCCACCCCTGCCAGGGTCCACTGAAAGTCAGCCATAAAAATTACGATATATTTCCTTTAAGGCACTAAATATCATGTTGCAATCACAAAGATTACTTTTGCTGATGTTCAATGCGCAGAGATAATTGGATATTAAACAATGTCGATTTGAGAAAATCCTTAAGCTGGGAACAATTTTCGGAATTTTTGTGGGTCACAAAAAAAATTTTTGGAAGAAAAGAAAAAATAGGTGTCTTCTAAAATCATTCAAAGAAACCACTGTAAAATTGTTTAGCGAAATCAAAAATAGCATGTATCTGACCTGCCTGACTCTTATAAAAACTGGCTCTTGACAACATCTATCGTATACACCAGACAAAATCAGTATTTTTTTTCTGTGTTAAAAATTAAAAAAATGTTTTCTCCCCTTATTCGTGTCTTGTCTTTTTGGTGATTTGTGTCGTCATTATCTTCATCATGACGACATTCATCATGACGACATCATGACGTCATTATCTTCGTCATTACCTCATCATTATCTTATCATGTCGAGTCAGGAAAGCGTTTCCGACCTTGCAGTGCTATGTGATTTCCCATCGCCTAGGTGTACTCTATCTGCCTGAAAGTCTGTAAACGCTGTACTGATACACCCTGTATACTGTTATCGGCGGGGGGGGGGGGGAACAAGGACAAATATTTTTTTGAGTCATTTTTTTTTTCAATTTGCTCTTTTTATTGTTACCAATAAATTGCTTTTGTTATTACAACTAGAAAATCGTACATTTTTCCATCTCAAAACCTTACTTTACATCCCTTAACGTTTTTATTTTTTAACGAAATTTTAACGAAGCCATTGCCCTGTTTGGTGATATTTTGATACTTGAAATGGTAACCCTAACTCCAGTGGGTGAACCCTAATTTCCGGTAGGTAGCGCTCATTGTTGACCACTTATTCGTTTCTTCATTCCACTGAAATGGCAGTCTTAACAGTAAAACAGTTAAGTTACCGGATCGAGTTCAGCCTTGTCACAATAAAAGCATTTCCCTACATGTTAAACATTATCAAAACTTATTATTAAATTATCATGCCGTGGCGCGAGTTTCATTGTTGAAACTCGCGGGTTACTCGGTCATTAGCTATTATATATATGAGGATATTCGTGTGATTCAACGGTTAGAACCGTAAAGGTTATGATGCCTCCTTGTTACTTGGGAGAAGATGGTTCCAGTTTTTACTGAAAATGCTCGTACATATGTGAGTATTTTGAGCAATGTGTCATCACCTATTAGCCAATTAAAATCTAAGCTCCGTTCCATTAATACAAAAATAAACCTATACAAAACCCTCATAAGACCGATCATTTTATACGGTCGTGAGACATAGGCAATTAATAAAACAGAGGAAAACAGACTTCTCATTTTTGAAAGAAAAATCCTTCGGTTAATTTTTGGAGCAGTAAAAGAAAATGATGCTTGGAGAAGTTTATATAACTTTGAAGTATACCATAAATACAGACAACCCAACATCTTAAGAGTAATTAAAGCCAATAGAATCAGATGGCTGTATTTAGGCGTGCAGATCTGGACCCGGTTAAAAGCTAACTTTTTCGAAGATTGATGGTACAAGGAGAAGGGGAAGACCAGCAACAAGGTGGCTGGATAGTGTTGAGAAGGACCTAAAAATTTTGGGAGTGAACAGGTGGAGAAAGCTGGCAACGAGTCGTACCGCCTGGAGGAAGCAGACGGAGAAAGCCTTGGCCTGCACCAGGCTGTTGTGCTGTAAAAGAAGAAGAAGAAGTCATCACCTATTGTAAATGAAATTTATATGATACAATAATTCAGTAACAGGAAACTTGTTTATATAAATAAATTTTGCATCAATTACTAATATACTAACAGCGTTGTATTTTACCAATATAATAATGGTAAATGTTGATGCCTTCATTTGAATTTTTACGTCATACAATTTCACTTTTTCACATGATATAAAGGACTTCTCACTGTGAACAATCATTTTTTAACATCGAATCATGATTATGCTTCAATAATTTTTTGTGACCATATTTATCTTTATTCTCCAATTTTTTTTATCTCGAAGCAGTTATTCATTGCACTCCAACCGATTTTTTTTTCATGCAGTTGATTTATTAGACTAGAACACATTTTTTTGAAGCCGTTCTGCTGATAGCACTTCAATTTATTTTTTCCACATGCTATTTAATCCTTACTCTACAATCATTTTTGTCAAGATTCATTATGACTCACAAATTATTTTACAATCCAATTCATTTCTGGAGCACATTGGGGGAAGTTAAAATTTCTCCTGATATATCCTTTCACGTATACATTAACTTTGAATAAAGAAATTCAAAAAGCAAAGACATTTTGTAACACCCCATTTATTCTGAACTCCTTACAAAATTGATATTTATTGCTCCGATTTATTTATGTGAGGTTATTCATTATTCATGCTTATACAGAATGGGTTGCTATGATTACTTAAAAATAAATTGATTCGCTCTTATAAGGGGCGCATTACACCACACTCGTCCCTTTCGGGATGTTTTTCAATGTATGTTTCGAAAAACCATGCTGTAAAAAAGAGGTTCTGTTTGATCATACTGTTCTATTTTTAGCGCAGTCACCCGACTATACAACAACACCAAAATGTATTGAAAGTTGATTTCCGATACTATTTCGTATTTCAAATTATTTACCATACATAAAAAAGTTAGACGCAGTATTTCCCGAAGTGTAGTACGCGTACCCCCTGGGAAGGAAAATAGTTTTATGGTGCGGGGGGGGGACTTATGTTGCACCGGGACTGAGAACGTCGGGTTACATTAATTAGAACTGAAAAATAATATTGCGGGGGGGGGGAGTGTATTAAATTGCAGCAGAGAAACACCTAAAGTACAGTCTGAGTAAAAACTTTAAGGCCAGTAAACTTTTTTGAGAAATTGGACACATCTTTAACTGAGGTTCAAACATAATTTGATTGATAATTATGAACTTTAAATGCAAGTAAAGAAGACAAAAAAATAATTTGTAATTATTTCATTATCAGAAAATATTACGGATCAGCATTTGAGCCTGAGTAAAATCTTTAGGCCAGTATAGAAAAAAGCACATGAAGAAAAAAATAGAAACATTTAGAAGCTTGTGTAGGAGCAACTTCTTCGAATTAGTACTTGAAATATTCTTGTTTTCATAAATGAAACAAGTTTTTGACAAAGTTCGGGATCTATTTTATACCATTCATCTTCGACAATAGATTTCAGCTCTATTGATGAAGTAAAATGTCTCCCATTTGCATAAACTCGTCTTGCTATGTCGCCCAATAAGATCTCTTTTGGTTTAAGATCTGGAGACTTAGCTGGCCGTTTCAAAGTTTCAACATTCTTTACTTGGAAACAATTTTTTGTACTTAAAATACACCGCCAGCTCAGTTATCGTGCTTTTTAGCACTCATCAGCCCGGAATAGGAATCACATGAGCTGGAGTGTATTTTAAGTATTTCTGCCTTAGCCCTGGCCTTAGGGCGGTAACTTACTACAAAAATTTTTTGTACTGTTACTCGAATGGATAGATGCATTGTCTTGCTGATATATCCCATGTTTTACAGCAATACACTCAGCATTTAGTAAAAGATGACTTGGGAGGACATTTTGTTTTGCTTCTGAATTCATTTTACCTGGAACAAACGCAATTGGGCCCATACCATTGTAAACAAAGCATCCACAAGTTATGACAGAGCCTCCACCTAATTGGCGCTTTGAAAATATTCCTTTTACTTTTCGTAAATCATGCCAATAGTACTTCCATCCATCTGGTACTTTCAAATTCCACTTCTTTTCATTAGAAAAAATTATTTTTATCCATTGGTTATCCTAGGTCATGACTTTCTGGCTAAAGTTCAAACGCTCTATTTTGTGCCGGATTCAATAAATGAGGCTTAGCCAATTTTACTGCACGAATAAAACTTTCACACCTTCTAATTGTGTTATGCATCGTTTTTTGACAAACATTTAAGCCTGTCGTCTTCTGAATAAGTTTCCTGGTTCAGTACTTTCCAGTTGATGAAAGTTTGCAAACTCTTCTTTCATAACTTGACGACAAAGCTCTAGGTCTTCCACAATAATTGTCTTTCAATCTTAAAAAAATATTGACTGCAGTCTTCGATCTTCTTATTTTTTCGCAAAAGTACAACTACTCATCTCCGTTGAAGAAAAAGCTTCAGTTTGTCCTCATGCATGACCAGATAACATTTTACCATTCGACATCTTCACAAAGAACGCCGAAACTTCGAAGAAATTAATAAAAAAGTTACAAGTTGAAACGTTTCCGCATTTTTATTAACTGCTGTGCTATTAATTACAGTAAATGTACATGTAGCTTTTAAAAAATACTAGCGTCCTTAAAGTTCTTACTCAGGCTGAAATACTAACTTTGAATATAACGCTGTTTTTCTGGTAGTTGCATACTTCACAAAACCTGTCTATTGCGTTATTTCTTACAAATGAACATTAATAATTAATAATTTAATAATAGTAAAATCCTTTCAATTTTGTTTTTCCGTTTTCTCAAAATTTTTTTACCGGCCTTAAAGTTTTTACTCACTCTGTATATCTTGCATTTTCTGTATTCATATCTGTGCTGAGTTGCGTTTCTAGCATTTATGGACATTAGGTGAATGATAATAAGGGTAATAATTATAGTACAATCGAACACATACTCTTGAATGGGGAAACCGCATCTCAGATTAAAATTATCAACGAGGAAATCTATTAGAGTATTTGTTGCTTCAAAATAGCCGATTTCATCCTCTGCTCTGATTCTAATGATTGTCTTTACTAATAATAAAGCTGAAAGTCTCTCTGTCCGGAGGATGTCTGTAGGATGCCTGTGACGCGCATAGCGCCTAGACCGTACGGCCTATTTTCATGAAATTTGGCACAAAGATAGTTTGTAGCATGGAGGTGTGCACCTCGAAACGATTTTTCGAAAATTCTGTTGTTCTTTTTCTATTCCAATTTTTAGAACAAAAATATCATAATATGGTCGAGTAAATTAGGAAATTATCATAACGTGGAACCGTAACTTGGGCACAAGCCAATTGGCGAAATACGAAATTATCATAACGTGGAACCGTAACATGGGTACAAGCCAATTGGCCAGAGAATTCACCATACATTATTTGTAAAGGAGAACCAAAAGACCTTTTGATTTTTCTATTACGGGCAAAGCCGTGCGGGTTGCACTAGTTTATAATGTAACGCATTTATTTCATTTATGCTTTATCATGAATGAATTTTATTTTTCATGGACAAGTATTTTGTCATGATGAAAAAGGCAATAAAAATAAACAGAGTTCAATTAAATGTAAAGTGTACGCAATTTTTTGAAATAGTGTTACAAACATTGTAGAAGGGGTTCACAGGCGTTGAAAGTTAGAGAAATGTTGAATGGGATGAATTATTTAATTTCAAATCCAGACGTCACTGAGAGGATCTCAGATTTATCATAAATAAATTGGGCGTGCTTCATCTCCGAGTTTGAAATACTTAAAAAATTTGCAACTGTCAATACGAAAGTGACTATAGCTTGACCACGAAAAGAAGGCGGATGACGTTGAAGAAAAAAACATCATTTGTATAATTTTGTAATAGTTTTTTTGGTATTGTTTTGGAATAGATAGGATTAGTGATGTTCCGGATATCCGTATCCGTATCCGCGGATATCCGAGGGAAAATAAAGATCTGTGTCCGTATCCGTTACTTTTTTGACGGATCTTAAACGGATCTTTTCTACTCTAAAAATTCTTAAATATTTGAATAAAAGACTATTAAATTCCTTTTCAATTAGGTTTTATTCCGTATTTAAATTATTAAGATATCATTTCCGAGGCCAATTTGTAACCCCCGTTGCAAAAAGGAAGGTATAATAAGTTTTAAAAATGCGTATATGTGCGTCTATTTGTGGCATCGTAGCGCCTAAACAGATAAACCGATTTTGATAGTTCTTTTTGTTCAAAAGCTGACTTGAAAGAAAGTGTGCTTAGATCAGCCTCGTTTTTAGCCTACTTTCCCAGTAAAAGTCAGAAAAAGAAGAAAAAAGCATGAAAGAAGGCTTAATGCATCTTAAAAATAACGTGAAAAACAAAAAAAAGTCAAAAATAAATAAAATAATTAAATAAATATTGAAAAATTAAAAATTGGAAAGTAGGGTATTGAATGGGGAAAAATGTCTGTCGGTCTGTCTGTCTGTCCCCCCCTAATAACTTTTGAATGAATAGTCCGATTCGAACAAACTTTTTTTTGTTCGAAAGATCTCGGCGAGGACACCTCATTCCCATATTTCACTTTTTGATTTGAACAATTTTCCGTTCAATTTTGAACAGTTCAAATCCCTTAACATTAGCGCCTACGGGGAAACTGAAAGTCAATGTAGATTCCGTATTTGAAGGCGGATTTACTTCAAACAAACTTTGTTGGAAATAGCTCTTGACGACCTACTCCCGACTCCGACTCCGAGAATTTAGGGGGACCTGACACCGACTCTGACTCCTGTTCCCGACAATTAATCGGACTCCGACTCCCCGACTTCGACTCTGACTTCGTAGCTTTGGCAAACATTTATACACGGAGGACAAATGACTGACTCCGATTCTTGGATATTCGACTCCGACTCTTTTATCCCAAAATGAGATTGACTCCGACTCCGCTGCTGTGGTTTTAACTGTGAAATAATTATTGTTGATATGATTTGTTTTTATTTTCACGCTAAAGTTTTAATTTAGGTATTTAGTTTTCGGTGAATAAACTCGAAAAATATGCACAGACGATTTTTTTTTTTTTTTTTTTTTTTTTTTTTTTGACAATGAAAATTATTTCTTTAAGTTGACATTTTATTGTTTTTTTTTATTTTGGTAAGTGCATTAATTCGTTTAAAAAATTATTTTCGGCAACAGGGGAAAAAGAAACGATTTTTTTTTATATGATGTATTTATTTTAATGAACTTATTATTATTTTTTCGTTTTGAAAGCTGTTAAAAAAATTTTTTAATGGAAAGAAGTGTATTAGCTGCTTTGTTTAAAAGGTGCTGCTATTTTATTTGTTCCTTTTTTTTTTTGAAGAAAAGTAAGGAATATTTTATTCCTAGAAATCAGCTTAAAATATTTAAAAAAAATATGTTTGAAAAAATTTGCGATTTTAGCTATTTTTGAGAATATTGATCAGGTACTAGAAAGTAGTATGGGTATACGGGAAAGTAGGCTCGTCTAGTTCTAGACGGAACTTCTTGTTATGGAACTTTAATTACCGGAGTGCCGGAGATATTAATTAAAAGCCAACTTAACGTTTTTCACAATTATGGTTGTAAAAACTTACCCATACGTTAAAAATATTGGAGCTTCCTTAGCAAATTTTACACTTGGGTAGTTGACTTGGGGAAAATAAATTCTGAGGTCCGTATCCGTATCCGCGGATCTTGACATTAATGATCCGGATCCGTATCCGCGGATCTACTTTTTTAACGATCCGGCACATCCCTAGATAGGATTAGCAAGACCGTATCTCTTACTCTTCGGTACTTTCTGGCAGATTCTATCTATTACGAATGATACAAATGTTTTGCTTCAAGGTCATCCGCCATCTATCCGTGGTCAAGTTTTACTTTAAGACAGGAAAATTTTGGTGCTTTAAAAATCCAACGTCCACTTCTGCTCATTCGCATTTAGTTACTCGCAGATGTAATTGCAAGCGCACATTATTACGAACCAGTATGTCAAGTCAATTTTTTGAAGAAAAGTGAAGATTTCTGTTATCTTGTTGGTATAGCTTGTTATCTGCAAAAAGATGGCCCCAACTTAAACTTCCCGTTTATAAAATTCACTGGCGTAAAATATAGTAAGGTAAGAGTTAAAAGTGTCTATACTAAATTTAACTTTGGGCAATTTTTAATTTTCTTTAATTCAGCTAGAGTGGTAATATGCACTGACACTCAAAGTATTTTTTTATTCAAGTACTATTTATTTTTATTTAAACTGTATTAGAGCGAGCAGACTAGTTTTTTGTTAAAATGGGGTCGTTTCCAAAATTTTAAAAGTATTTTATTCTGAAAGAACATGCTTAAAAACATAGGATCTAACCATTTTTTAAATAGTTTGTTTAAGTTTAATATTTTTTTTATCTACATAAATCGGTGCGCTTTCATTGTTTCCATTTCTTACCGATGACATCACAAATGATGGAATGCCATTCTGTGTTGCCATTCACAGAGCAAAATATTTAATTCGCATATTTACTCACGTGTATTGGCGACAATAGGGTTGATAGCAAGCGTAGAGCGCAATTTTAATTCGCTTCTTGATTATCATAACGTGGAAACGCGGTACAAAGATGCGCCAAAAAGCATCATTTGTGACGTCATCAAGACCACGCCTTGTTTGAAAAATCGGACATTTAAAAAAATTGAGAAATAACTGATGGGAAAATGAAAGCATTTTCTAGGTCCATGTTATTGATTTTGCTTATTCTATCAATTTTGGTGACTAAAAGTACTACTTTTGACTGAAGGAAACAAACCCATTCTTAAATATTTAGACTTGATATTTACTGGAATGGCAATGGGTGATATAATGAATGGGTGATGAGCGATACCATAGACTAATAATAAGAATAGACCGAGCTATGGCAACCCTTTTGTTGCTCATAAACCAAACCATGTGATTGGTGGATATCCTAGCAACAGCGGGCGTTGATCGCAGCAGACGATCAACGCGAGCGAGAAATAAAATAAATAGAATTGATGGAACGCGGAAGGATGATCTTTTATGGAGTCCGATTTGTAAATTCGTTAGTCTAAGTTGTAAATATTTTGTTGATATAGTGAGTTTTTCGCTTAGATAGTATTGTGCATTTTCTTTATTCCATTTCAATAACTCTCTAAGCAATTAAAGATGCACGCGCCCAAAAAGAATCGGCAAACGGTAAGATTTTTACCTACAATTTCAATTTAAGATACCGATTAGTACATATTTGCGTTAACGCAAAACGTTTACGCCATTACGTTCACGCCAACACTGATGTAGCAGTTCCAAATGAAATAAAAGTTACTGAAAACTGTGATCAAAAAACTAATTACTAATGTCAAAATAATGCATAATTAAAAGAAAAACAGTTCAATCTCTGCACTTGGAAAAAATTATAATGAAAACACATTACGTCTTGAAATACATGTCGAGTGCCAAACTATAGATAATGTTGCCATCTAGCAACCATGCTGCCAAAGTCTTCGCCAAGCCTCCCACCAGTCACATGATGTATCCATGAATCAATTTTTTCATCAGCAAGTCTGGGAAAGCTCGGTCTACTCTTATTATTAGTCTATGAGCGATACTGAGAAGCAATCGGTAAAATTTATTTTTTAAACAGAATTCAATGGAACGTCAAGTGGGATTCTCTATCAGTTGAATTTAATTGTAAATATGTACACGCACGGCTTTGCCTTTGATTGAAATGCAAAAGGTCATTTGTTTCGCCTTTTTATTTACTACAGTTTTCTATTTAGCATCGAGTAATACGACATAACTAATTAAGTAATTGAGCAATACGACTACCGATTGATTTGTCTCTGCATCAACTACGGAATTTCTTGGAAAAATGAAAAATAAAACAAAAATATGGTGGCATTTGTTCATGTACACTTGTCACTGAATTTGACCGGAAAGTTGCCATAAATGCTTGCCCATTTATGACGTCACTTCTATTCTCATTATTTCCATGATTTTACTAGCGATGGAAGTAAAAATTTTTCCTTCATCGGGCTAAAAGTAGCAATAAAATAAAGCAATCATTTCTTCCTGGAATCAACTTAAATTAAAAATGCTTTTATTAACTGAAAAGAACTGTTACCATTTTAGTAGAAGAATCAGAAATCATGAACCGATATCGTTTTCAATAAAATAATTTTAAAGTTTAGTTAAATTTTCATTGTTAGTCATTAAAAGTACGGAAGTAAGACAAAAGAAAAAAAAAATGTTCCTTACAGAAAGCAGCAGAAGCCTCAGAAACATTTTTAAAGAGGGAAAAAGTTTTTCTCCCTCGCTTAAAACGCGAGATACATTTTTCCAAAATTTAAAACTATAAAATGAACGTTGCCATAGCGATTATTAAGCATATCATATTTAAATGATTTACAGAACATCATTCCATACAAGCAAAGAAAATAAAAGCAGACGACTTTTATTTAACAGTTAAAATGTTTCAATTTCATTCCTTTTCAATTCGCAACTCCAGTCGAATTCGCTACTCCAGCGCTCGAATACGCTACCTTGCGGTGATTAACAATACTAAAGAAAAAGGTAAAACATTCCATTCCACGTGTTTTCTTTGGGGTAAATTACAGGCTTCAGACAGTTTATGCTGTAATGTAATTTCAAAAGAATAGAAAATAGTTTCCCACAAACACGGTGAAAAATTACTGTAATTCACTAAGCGTCAAAGCAAGTTACAAGTTACGGCATTTGTTTGTTTTACCTTTTTCATACGCCATTGGACAGTGGCTGTAGCGCCCCCTATAGTTTATTGGAGTTGCGAATACGCTACCTTGCGGTGATTTATAATTGCCGAAAATGGTAAAACATAGCGTTCCACGTGTACCATTTTGGACAAAACAAGCAATTTGTTATGTGTATAATTTTTATTTGCGTGATTCATCATTTGGAATTATCATCCACAACAACGTAAACATCAAAAACATCTGCTAAAAAAATGTAAGTACACATTTTTTTTAAATCTTGTTCTGAGTGAATTTGAATAAATATTAGTTTTTCATTCCGATGAAAAAAAAGCGGACCTAATAACATTGGCTGGACACTAGGGCCATGCTGAAAAATTGCTGCTTTTTTCTTAACCTAATTCGCTACTCCAACGAACTATAGGGGGCGCTGCAGTCACTGTCTAATGGCCGATGAAAAAACTAAAACAAACGCACGCTGTAACGTATAAATTGCTTCTAAACTTAGGAAATGAGAGAAATTTTTGTTCGCATGAAAGATTTTTTTGTTCTTTATTCATTTGAAAAGATTTTTCAAAGTCTTTTGGTTATTCTGAACCATGTAGAAAGAGATTAGAAATCAAAAGGTATTACGAAAGTAAAAAATTAATGCAGAACACACAGTAAGTTGTTCTGAAGCAGCCATTTAAACGATGTTGAATTCAAAATTTAACAATTCTTGATGAAACTACATTTTTATTGTAGCCATATGAACACTATAAATATTTCATGTAAATAAACCTTTGTTTATCAGTGTTATCAAAAGAGGAAGATGAAAGTTCTTTGTTTTGTTTGGCTAGCGCTAATTGTTTTACATTCGGTTTCGTATGTTTCTAATTTCTGAATTATGATTTAATTCTGTCATGCATCTTACTAATATTATATATGCGAAAGTTTGTCTGTATGGATGTATGGATGTATGGATGGATGTTTGTTACTCTTTCACGCAAAAACTACTGAACGGATTTTGATGAAACTTTACAATAATATAGCTTATGCATCAGAATAACACATAGGGTAGTTTTCGTCCCGTTATGGGGGGCAAAACCCCCTTAGGGGGGCAATAAAACACAATTTTTGTATAAATTCTCTAATATTGGGATGAAAAAATACTTGCACATATTTACATTATATGTCCATCGAAAGCTCTGATTTTTCTGCTGAAGATGGCACCTGTTCGAAATTTCTAAGTAGAATAAGAAACAAGTTATGAGCTTTTTAGATCCATGTTCGAAGGCTTTCCTCAACTCAATACAGTATTTAGTGTATCATCTCAACTCCCTGTCGATAGCGACAATTGTTGTATTGTTGACTTTCTTTGCTTTTCGTGATTGTTCAAGGCTTTTCTCAAGTAAAATCTTGAAGTAAGATTTTTGCACAAGATTGGCAAATAATACATGATTTGGCTGATGATTTTCCATTTAAACGGAGCTTTAATGTAATTAATGGTTTTTATTATTATTTATGCTGATTGAACACTTACTCATTATCCAAACAACCAGCAGATCGCCAAAATTTTTGCAGAAAGATTTCCGTAGCTGATGCATTTGGCAGTTTTTTCAACGTTGCTGTTTTTGAAGCCGAAGACTACGTCATAATGTTTCTCAGCTTTCACCATGTAAACAAAATATCGCCAATCAAAGAATTTTCAAAAGACCTTTTTTACTGTGTTAAATAATCCAGCAACTAAATTAGGCAAATCCATAAACAGCACAAAAACTTCCATTAATTTTCCTTTTTGCACAATTTCAAACAATCACCAAATTGTATTACTTATTTTGGTAACATTTCGGATGAAACTGTTTAGCGCCATTTTATGGTGACCAAAAATATCTCAGCATCTAGCGACGATATCTCTGTAACGAAAATTAATATCATATCGTTTTACAAAGTAAGGAAAGAATGGGGGAGCATCATCGAAGGTACCCCGAAACGACTTTCGCAAATTCGGTAAAATCGCACCAAGAGCCACAATGATTAAAAGTTCCCGAAATAACTAAAGCAAGTATAAGGGGATTACGAGCGCAGCTACTTTTTTTTTCATCACTTCGTACTTCATTAGCCATACAGAGAAGGTTTTAGACTCCATGTTAAAAAAAAAGTATCAACAGATTAATCTTTTTAAATATGAGAAGATTAATTTCATGTTTTTTAAATTTGTATATGCTTAAATATAGTGCTTTCGTTTCTGAATCAATATTACTTTGTTCTTTATACTTATTGCTATTTTAGTTTTATGGGTAAGGAAGAAACTCGATTTTTAATCACGTCAAAAAGATGTGTTTTAAATTCTTTCACTTAAAACAGAAAACAAAAGCAAGTAACGATTTTTTCTAATAATTATTACTGACCCAGGCAACGCCGGGTATTTTTGCTAGTCATCAATAAAATTCGCACGGATACATAGCGGTAGTTTTCTTTTTAATTGATCTTCCATTATTTCTTTAAACTTATCGAATTCTGTTATCTTTCTACCATTTTAATCCACACAGGATAAAAAATAACTAGTATGTTGTGGTCATCACGAAACTTTCTTCTATATCTTTCTTATAATTCTGCTCCCTCCCCATGCTTAACGAGGAAGCAATATTCCCTACGAAAACAAAATTACACATGCCAAAACTTGATGACCATCCCAATTCCTGATTTATCTCAAAAGCAAAGCAAAGAATGAAAATTGAAAATTATTTTAAAAGCCTTGCTTAAAATAATTACAAACATTTATCTGTTAACAAACACAAGATGGCAACAGTTAAAAATTTTAAATCATTGAGATAATATTTCCGATCATTTCCATGCAATTAAAAGCACGAGCTGAACGCAGACGACAGTCTGTTACGATTTATCTTTCTTATTGTTGCAATTAAAAAGCTATTTTTATTCACACTAATAAAAACTAGTATGTTGTGGCCATCACGAAACTTTCTTCTATATTTTTCCTTTTTCTGATCCCTCCCCATGCTTGACGAGGAAGCAATATTCCTAACAGAAACAAAATTACACATGCAAAAACTTGACGACCATCCCAATGTCTGAATTATTGTAAAAACAAAACAAAGAGCGAAAATTGAAAGTTACTTTAAAAGCCTTACTTGAATTAATTACAAATATTTTATTTATTAACAAACATTAGTGGCAACAGTTAAAAATTTTAAATCATTGAGATAATATTTCCGATCATTTCCATACAATTAAAATCACGAGAAATATGCAGACGACAATCTATTACGATTTATCTTTCTTATTGTTGCATTAATAAAACTATTTTTATTCGCAAAAAAAAAAAAAAATCAACACCTCTTGGAGCGATTGGAGTCAAAATTGAACCAAAGCCTGTTTACGTATGGATTCACATATATTCCAAATTTCAACCAGAACGTAGCATTACTTCTTGAGATAGGGCACTCACAATGGAAAAAAAGAACGGGCGATTGCGCTACCCCCCTTTTTAGCTGTTGACACCAAAATAAAATCAGCTCTTATACCCACTATGGGCTACTTGTCAAAAAAATTTTGTTTGATTCCGTTCGTTATTTCTTGAGATACAGCAGTCACAATTGAAGACAAAAAACGTTCTATAACTCAACCCCCCTTTGAGTTATTGACACCAAAATTGAATCAGCACCTGTTCCTGTTAATGGAAACATATGTACCAAATTTTGTTTGATTCCGCCAGTTACTTCCTGAGGAATAGCAAGCACGCGTAACTCAAAAAACGTCCCATTGCTCCACCCCCCCTTGGAGGAATTCGCGCCAAAAACCAATGGGCACAAGTTCACATACGGGCACATATGTGTACCAAATTTCGTTCGATTTCATGCGGTAGTTTTTGCTGTAGAGCGGCCACAAAAAACTAGTCACACACAGACGTGACACACATACATACACACACACATACATACATACACACACACACACAGACAGACAGACATTTTCCAAAAATAGTCGAAATGAACTCAGCACACCTCAAAACGTTCGAATCCTTCGAAATTCGAAAATTTGCACGAATCCAATACTTTCTTCTATATATTAGATATAGAAGAAAGTAAAAATCAGCCCCCCATGGAGCGATTGGCGCCAAAATTAAACCAACGCCTGTTTACATATGGATTCCTATTTATTCGGAATTTCATCCAGAACGTAGCATTACTTCTTGACATATGGCACTCACAATGGAAAAAAAAGAACGTTCGATTGCGCCACCCCCTTTTCAGCTGTTGACATCAAAATAGAATCATTTCTTATACCCTCCAAGGGCTACTTGTCGATAATTTTTTGTTTGATTACGTTCATTATTTATTGAGATACAGCAGTCACAATTGACGGCAAAAAACGTTCTATAGCTCAACCCCCCGTTTGAGCTATTGACACCAAAATTGAATCAAGATCTGTACCTGTTAGGGACAACATATGGACCAAATTTTGTCTGATTCCGCCAGTTACTTCCTGGGGAATAGCAGTCACGCAAAACTCAAAAAACGTCCCATTGCTCCACCCCCCCTTGGAGGAATTCGCGCCAAAAACCAATGGGCACAAGTTCACATAAGGGCACATATGTGTACCAAATTTCGTTCGATTTCATGCGCTAGTTTTTGCTGTAGAGCGGCCACAAAAAACTGGTCACACACAGACGTGACACACATACACACATACACACACAGACAGACAGACATTTTCCAAGAATAGTCGAAATGGACTCAGCACACCTCAAAACGTTCAAATCCTTCGAAATTCGAAAATTTGCACGAATCCAATACTTTCTTCTATATATTATATGTAGAAGAAAGTAAAAATGGTTTACAACTAACATGCAAAATCTCGCCAATTGTTCTCCGCACGCACAATACTAGAACTATAACCCTAAACTAAAATACCACTATTTTGGCGATGAAAATTCTCAGCGTTAAACGTTTTTCATTCCGTTCTACGATAATATATTCAAGAAAATATTTTGCATACTAGTCTTCTTTTGAGCTTAAGATTTAAAAAAAAAAAAAAAAAAAAAAAAAAAACATTTTTTCAAATTCACACAAAACAATAAAGAAAAATTACCTGACATAAAGTTATCCTCTTCGAAAAAAAAAAAAAATGCTTCGAATAGACTTGCAAATGCGAAGTTTGTTAATCCAGAATTTTCATGTGTTTAGGACGTTATGACATTCCATTTACGACAGTCAACTCACTTTTTAGAGGGAAATAATGAAGACTAACATTATTTTGAGAAGTTCGAGAACACCATTAAGGAACAAAACACTTTCTGTTGCTGAAAGCAATCCAAGACACATCGAATGCGTT